>NW_027650613.1:0-58968 GCF_965287045.1 Carcharhinus amblyrhynchos
ACAGGAGTGTGGAAACAGAGGGGGAGAAACAGGAGGCTGGAAACAGAGGGGCAGAAACAGGAGTCTGGAAACAGAGGGGGAGAAACAGGAGTCTGGAAACAGATGGTGAGAAACAGGAGTCTGGAAACAGAGGGGCAGCAATAGGAGTCTGGAAACAGTGGGGGAGAAACAGGAGGCTGGAAACAGAGGGGCAGAAACAGGAGTCTGGAAACAGAGGGGCAGAAACAGGAGTCTGGAAACAGAGGGGGAGAAACAGGAGTCTGCAAACAGAGGGGCAGAAACAGGAGTCTGGAAACAGAGGGGCAGAAACCGGAGTCAGGAAACAGAGGGGCAGAAACAGGAGTCTGGAAACAGAGGGGGAGAAACAGCAGTCTGGAAACAGAGGTGCAGAAACAGGAGTCTGGAAACAGATGGGGAGAAACAGGAGTCAGTAAACAGAGGAGGAGAAACAGGAGTCTGGAAACAGAGTGGGAGAAACAGGAGGCTGGAAACAGAGGGGCAGAAAAAGGAGGCTGGAAACAGAGGGGCAGAAACAGGAGGCTGGAAACAGAGGGGCAGAAACAGGAGTCTGGAAACAGAGGGGCAGAAACAGGAGTTTGGAAACAGGGGGGGAGAAACAGGAGGCTGGAAACAGAGGGGCAGAAACAGGAGGCTGGAAACAGAGGGGCAGAAACAGGAGTCTGGAAACAGAGGGGGAGGAAAAGGAGTCTGGAAACAAGAGGGGCAGAAACAGGAGTCTGAAAACAGATGGGGAGAAACAGGAGTCTGTAAACAGAGGAGGAGAAACAGGAGTCTGGAAACAGAGGGGGAGAAACAGGAGGCTGGAAACAGAGGGGCAGAAACTGGAGGCTGGAAACAGAGGGGCAGAAACAGGAGTCTGGAAACAGAGGGGCAGAAACAGGAGTGTGGAAACAGAGGGGGAGAAACAGGAGTCAGGAAACAGAGGGGGAGAAACAGGAGGCTGGAAACAGAGGGGCAGAAAGAGGAGTCTGGAAACAGTGGGGCAGAAACAGGAGCCTGGAAACAGAGGGTGAGAAACAGGAGTCTGGAAACAGAGGGGGGGAAACAGGAGTCTGGAAACAGAGGGGCAGAAACAGGAGTCTGGAAACAGAGGGGCAGAAACAGGAGTCTGGAAACAGAGGGGGAGGATCAGGAGTCTGGAAACAGAGGGGGAGAAACAGGAGGCTGGAAACAGAGGGGCAGAAACAGGAGTCTGGAAACAGAGGGGCAGAAACAGGAGCCTGGAAACAGAGGGGGAGAAACAGGAGTCAGGAAACAGAGGGTGAGAAAGAGGAGGCTGGAAACAGAGGGGCAGAATCAGGAGGCTCGAAACAGAGGGGCAGAAACAGGAGTCTGGAAACAGAGGGTGAGAAACAGGAGTCTGGAAACAGAGAGGCAGAAAGAGGAGTCTGGAAACAGAGGGGCAGAAACAGGAGTCTGGAAACAGAGGGGGAGAAACAAGAGTCTGGAAACAGAGGGGCAGAAACAGGAGTGTGGAAACAGAGGGGGAGAAACAGGAGGCTGGAAACAGAGGGGCAGAAACAGGAGTCTGGAAACAGAGGGGGAGAAACAGGATTCTGGAAACAGATGGTGAGAAACAGGAGTCTGGAAACAGAGGGGCAGAAATAGGAGTCTGGAAACAGAGGGGGAGAAACAGGAGGCTGGAAACACAGGGGGAGAAACAGGAGTCTGGAATCTCAGGGTGAGAAACAGAAGTCTGGAAACAGAGGGGCAGAAACAGGAGTCTGGAAGCAGAGGGGGAGAAACAGGAGTCTGGAAACAGAGGGAGAGAAAGAGGAGGCTGGAAACAGAGGGGCAGAAACAGGAGGCTGGAAACAGAGGGGCAGAAAGAGGAGACTGGAAACAGAGGGTGAGAAACAGGAGTCTGGAAACAGAGGGGCAGAAACAGGAGTCTGGAAACAGAGGGGGAGAAACAGGAGTCTGGAAACAGAGGGGGAGAAACAGGAGTCTGGAAACAGAGGGGGAGAAACAGGAGTCTGGAAACAGAGGGGCAGAAACAGGAGTCTGAAAACAGTGGGGGAGAAACAGGGGTCTGCAAACAGAGGGGGAGAAACAGGAATCTGGAAACAGAGGGGCAGAAACAGGAGGCTGGAAACAGAGGGGCAGAAACAGGAGTCTGGAAACAGAGGGGCAGAAACAGGAGTCTGGAAACAGAGGGGCAGAAACAGGAGTCTGCAAAGAAAGGGCGAGAAACAGGAGGCTGGAAACAGAGGGGGAGAAACAGGTGTCTGGAAACAGAGGGGCAGAAACCGGAGTCTGGAAACAGAGGGGCAGAAACAGGAGTCTGGAAACAGAGGGTGAGAAACAGGAGTCTTGAAACAGTGGGGCAGAAACAGGAGTGTGGAAACTGAGGGGGAGAAACTGGAGTCTGGAAACAGAGGGCGAGAAACAGGAGGCTGGAAACAGAGGGTGAGAAACAGGAGTCTGGAAACAGAGCGGCAGAAACAGGAGTCTGGAATCAGAGGGGGAGAAACAGGAGTCTGGAAACAGAGGGGCAGAAACAGGAGTCTGAAAACAGATAGGGAGAAACAGGAGTCTGTAAACAGAGGAGGAGAAACAGGAGTCTGGAAACAGAGTGGGAGAAACAGGAGGCTGGAAACAGAGGGGCAGAAACAGGAGTCTGGAAACAGGGGGGGAGAAACAGGAGTCTGGAAACAGAGGGGCAGAAACAGGAGGCTGGAAACAGAGGGGCAGAAACAGGAGTATGGAAACAGAGGGGGAGAAACAGGAGTCTGGAAACAGAGGGGCAGAAACAGGAGTGTGGAAACAGAGGGGGAGAAACAGGAGTCAGGAAACAGAGGGTGAGAAAGAGGAGGCTGGAAACAGAGGGGCAGAATCAGGAGGCTCGAAACAGAGGGGCAGAAACAGGAGTGTGGAAACAGAGGGGGAGAAACAGGAGGCTGGAAACAGAGGGGCAGAAACAGGAGTCTGGAAACAGAGGGGGAGAAACAGGAGTCTGGAAACAGATGGTGAGAAACAGGAGTCTGGAAACAGAGGGGCAGAAATAGGAGTCTGGAAACAGAGGGGGAGAAACAGGAGTCTGGAAACAGAGGGGGAGAAACAGGAGTCTGGATCACAGGGTGAGAAACAGAAGTCAGGAAACAGAGGGGCAGAAACAGGAGTCTGGAAACACAGGGGGAGAAACAGGAGTCTGGAAACAGAGGGAGAGAAACAGGAGGCTGGAAACAGAGGGGCAGAAACAGGAGGCTGGAAACAGAGGGGCAGAAAGAGGAGACTGGAAACAGAGGGTGAGAAACAGGAGTCTGGAAACAGAGGGGCAGAAACAGAAGTCTGGGAACAGAGGGGGCGAAACAGGAGTCTGGAAACAGAGGGGCAGAAACAGGAGTCTGAAAACAGAGGGGGAGAAACAGGGGTCTGGAAACAGAGGGGGAGAAACAGGAGTCTGGAAACAGAGGGGGAGAAACAGGAGTCGGGAAACAGAGGAGGAGAAACAGGAGTCTGGAAACAGAGGGGGAGAAACAGGAGGCTGGAAACAGAGGGGCAGAAACAGGAGTCTGGAAACAGAGGGGGAGAAACAGGAGTCTGGAAACAGATGGTGAGAAACAGGAGTCTGGAAACAGAGGGGCAGAAATAGGAGTCTGGAAACAGAGGGGGAGAAACAGGAGTCTGGAAACAGAGGGGGAGAAACAGGAGTCTGGAATCACAGGGTGAGAAACAGAAGTCAGGAAACAGAGGGGCAGAAACAGGAGTCTGGAAACACAGGGGGAGAAACAGGAGTCTGGAAACAGAGGGAGAGAAACAGGAGGCTGGAAACAGAGGGGCAGAAACAGGAGGCTGGAAACAGAGGGGCAGAAAGAGGAGACTGGAAACAGAGGGTGAGAAACAGGAGTCTGGAAACAGAGGGGCAGAAACAGAAGTCTGGGAACAGAGGGGGCGAAACAGGAGTCTGGAAACAGAGGGGCAGAAACAGGAGTCTGAAAACAGAGGGGGAGAAACAGGGGTCTGGAAACAGAGGGGGAGAAACAGGAGTCTGGAAACAGAGGGGGAGAAACAGGAGTCTGGAAACAGAGGAGGAGAAACAGGAGTCTGGAAACAGAGGGGGAGAAACAGGAGGCTGGAAACAGAGGGGCAGAAACAGGAGTCTGGAAACAGAGGGGCAGAAACAGGAGTCTGGAAACAGAGGAGGAGAATCAGGAGTCTGGAAACAGAGGGGGAGAAACAGGAGGCTGGAAACAGAGGGGGAGAAACAGGAGTCTGGAAACAGAGGGGCAGAAACAGGAGTGTGGAAACAGAGGGGGAGAAACAGGAGGCTGGAAACAGCGGGGCAGAAACAGGAGTCTGGAAACAGAGGGCGAGAAAAAGGAGGCTGGAAACAGAGGGTGAGAAACAGGAGTCTGGAAACAGAGCGGCAGAAACAGGAGTCTGGAAACAGAGGGGGAGAAACAGGAGTCTGGAAATTGATGGGGAGAAACACTAGTCTGGAAACAGAGGGTGAGAAACAGGAGTCTGGAAACATAGGGGCAGAAACCGGAGTCTGGAAACAGAGGGGCAGAAACAGGAGTCTGGAAACAGAGGGGGAGAAACAGGAGTCTGAAAACAGATGGGGAGAAACAGGAGCCTCTAAACAGAGGAGGAGAAACAGGAGTCTGGAAACAGACGGTGAGAAACAGGAGGCTGGAAACAGAGGGGCAGAATCAGGAGGCTGGAAACAGAGGGGCAGAAACAGAAGTCTGGATACAGAGGGGCAGAAACAGGAGTCTGGAAACAGAGGGGGAGAAACAGGAGTCTGGAAACAGAGGGGGAGAAACAGGAGGCTGGAAACAGAGGGGCAGAAAGAGGAGTCTGGAAACAGTGGGGCAGAAACAGGAGTCTGGAAACAGAGGGGGGGAAACAGGAGTCTGGAAGCAGAGGGGCAGAAACAGGAGGCTGAAAACAGATGGGCAGAAACAGGAATCTGGAAACAGAGGGGGAGGAACAGGAGTCTGGAAACAGAGGGGGAGAAACAGGAGTCTGGAAACAGAGGGGGAGAAACAGGAGGCTGGATACAGAGGGGCAGAAACAGGAGCCTGGAAACAGAGGGGGAGAAACAGGAGTCAGGAAACAGAGGGTGAGAAAGAGGAGGCAGGAAACAGTGGGGCAGAAACAGGAGTGTGGAAACTGAGGGGGAGAAACAGGAGTCTGGAAACAGAGGGCGAGAAACAGGAGGCTGGAAACAGAGGGTGAGAAACAGGAGTCTGGAAACAGAGCGGCAGAAACAGGAGTCTGGAAACAGAGGGGGAGAAACAGGAGTCTGGAAACAGAGGGGCAGAAACAGGAGTCTGAAAACAGATAGGGAGAAACAGGAGTCTGTAAACAGAGGAGGAGAAACAGGAGTCTGGAAACAGAGTGGGAGAAACAGGAGGCTGGAAACAGAGGGGCAGAAACAGGAGTCTGGAAACAGGGGGGGAGAAACAGGAGTCTGGAAACAGAGGGGCAGAAACAGGAGGCTGGAAACAGAGGGGCAGAAACAGGAGTATGGAAACAGAGGGGGAGAAACAGGAGTCTGGAAACAGAGGGGCAGAAACAGGAGTGTGGAAACAGAGGGGGAGAAACAGGAGTCAGGAAACAGAGGGTGAGAAAGAGGAGGCTGGAAACAGAGGGGCAGAATCAGGAGGCTCGAAACAGAGGGGCAGAAACAGGAGTGTGGAAACAGAGGGGGAGAAACAGGAGGCTGGAAACAGAGGGGCAGAAACAGGAGTCTGGAAACAGAGGGGGAGAAACAGGAGTCTGGAAACAGATGGTGAGAAACAGGAGTCTGGAAACAGAGGGGCAGAAATAGGAGTCTGGAAACAGAGGGGGAGAAACAGGAGTCTGGAAACAGAGGGGGAGAAACAGGAGTCTGGAATCACAGGGTGAGAAACAGAAGTCAGGAAACAGAGGGGAAGAAACAGGAGTCTGGAAACACAGGGGGAGAAACAGGAGTCTGGAAACAGAGGGAGAGAAACAGGAGGCTGGAAACAGAGGGGCAGAAACAGGAGGCTGGAAACAGAGGGGCAGAAAGAGGAGACTGGAAACAGAGGGTGAGAAACAGGAGTCTGGAAACAGAGGGGCAGAAACAGAAGTCTGTGAACAGAGGGGGCGAAACAGGAGTCTGGAAACAGAGGGGCAGAAACAGGAGTCTGGAAACAGAGGGGCAGAAACAGGAGTCTGGAAACAGAGGGGCAGAAACTGGAGTCTGGAAACAGAGGAGGAGAATCAGGAGTCTGGAAACAGAGGGGGAGAAACAGGAGGCTGGAAACAGAGGGGGAGAAACAGGAGTCTGGAAACAGAGGGGCAGAAACAGGAGTGTGGAAACAGAGGGGGAGAAACAGGAGGCTGGAAACAGAGGGGCAGAAACAGGAGTCTGGAAACAGAGGGCGAGAAAAAGGAGGCTGGAAACAGAGGGTGAGAAACAGGAGTCTGGAAACAGAGCGGCAGAAACAGGAGTCTGGAAACAGAGGGGGAGAAACAGGAGTCTGGAAATTGATGGGGAGAAACACTAGTCTGGAAACAGAGGGTGAGAAACAGGAGTCTGGAAACATAGGGGCAGAAACCGGAGTCTGGAAACAGAGGGGCAGAAACAGGAGTCTGGAAACAGAGGGGGAGAAACAGGAGTCTGAAAACAGGTGGGGAGAAACAGGAGCCTCTAAACAGAGGAGGAGAAACAGGAGTCTGGAAACAGACGGTGAGAAACAGGAGGCTGGAAACAGAGGGGCAGAATCAGGAGGCTGGAAACAGAGGGGCAGAAACAGGAGTCTGGATACAGAGGGGCAGAAACAGGAGGCTGGAAACAGAGGGGCAGAAAGAGGAGTCTGGAAACAGTGGGGCAGAAACAGGAGTCTGGAAACAGAGGGGCAGAAACAGGAGTCTGGAAACAGAGGGGGAGAAACAGGAGTCTGAAAACAGATGGGGAGAAACAGGAGCCTCTAAACAGAGGAGGAGAAACAGGAGTCTGGAAACAGACGGTGAGAAACAGGAGGCTGGAAACAGAGGGGCAGAATCAGGAGTCTGGAAACAGAGGGGGAGAAACAGGAGTCTGGAAACAGAGGGGGAGAAACAGGAGGCTGGAAACAGAGGGGCAGAAAGAGGAGTCTGGAAACAGTGGGGCAGAAACAGGAGTCTGGAAACAGAGGGGGGGAACAGGAGTCTGGAAGCAGAGGGGCAGAAACAGGAGGCTGAAAACAGATGGGCAGAAACAGGATTCTGGAAACAGAGGGGGAGAAACAGGAGTCTGGAAACAGAGGGGGAGAAACAGGAGTCTGGAAACAGAGGGGGAGAAACAGGAGGCTGGATACAGAGGGGCAGAAACAGGAGCCTGGAAACAGAGGGGGAGAAACAGGAGTCAGGAAACAGAGGGTGAGAAAGAGGAGGCAGGAAACAGAGGGGCAGAATCAGGAGGCTCGAAACAGAGGGGCAGATACAGGAGTCTGGAAACAGAGGGTGAGAAACAGCAGTCTGGAAACAGAGAGGCAGAAACAGGAGTCTGGAAACAGAGGAGCAGAAACTGGAGTCTGGAAACAGAGGGGGAGAAACAGGAGGCTGGAAACAGAGGGTGAGAATCAGGAGGCTGGAAACAGAGGGTGAGAAACAGGAGTCTGGAAACAGAGGGGGAGAAACAGGCGTCTGGAAACAGAGGGTGAGAAACAGGAGACTGGAAACAGAGGGGCAGAAACAGGAGTCTGGAAACAGAGGAGGAGAATCAGGAGTCTGGAAACAGAGGGGGAGAAACAGGAGGCTGGAAACAGAGGGGGAGAAACAGGAGTCTGGAAACAGAGGGGCAGAAACAGGAGTGTGGAAACAGAGGGGGAGAAACAGGAGGCTGGAAACAGAGGGGCAGAAACAGGAGTCTGGAAACAGAGGGCGAGAAACAGGAGGCTGGAAACAGAGGGTGAGAAACAGGAGTCTGGAAACAGAGCGGCAGAAACAGGAGTCTGGAAACAGAGGGGGAGAAACAGGAGTCTGGAAATTGATGGGGAGAAACAGGAGTCTGGAAACAGAGGGGGAGAAACAGGAGTCTGAAAACAGATGGGGAGAAACAGGAGTCTGGAAACAGAGGAGCAGAGACTGGAGTCTGGAAACAGAGGTGGAGAAACAGGAGGCTGGAAACAGAGGGGCAGAAACAGGAGGCTGGAAACAGAGGGGCAGAAACAGGAGTCTGGAAACAGAGGGGGAGAAACAGGAGTCTGGAAACAGAGGGGGAGAAACAGGAGTCTGGAAACAGAGGGGGAGAAACAGGAGGCTGGAAACAGAGGGGCAGAAACAGGAGCCTGGAAACAGAGGGGCAGAAACAGGAGTCTGAAAACAGAGGGGGAGAAACAGGCGTCTGGAAACAGAGGGGCAGAAACAGGAGTCTGGAAACAGAGGGTGAGAAACAGGAGTCTGGAAACAGAGAGGCAGAAACAGGAGTCTCGAAACAGAGGGGCAGAAACTGGAGTCTGGAAACAGAGGGGGAGAAACAAGAGTCTGGAAACAGAGGGGCAGAAACAGGAGTGTGGAAACAGAGGGGGAGAAACAGGAGGCTGGAAACAGAGGGGCAGAAACAGGAGTCTGGAAACAGAGGGGGAGAAACAGGAGTCTGGAAACAGATGGTGAGAAACAGGAGTCTGGAAACAGAGGGGCAGCAATAGGAGTCTGGAAACAGTTGGGGAGAAACAGGAGGCTGGAAACAGAGGGGCAGAAACAGGAGTCTGGAAACAGAGGGGCAGAAACAGGAGTCTGGAAACAGAGGGGGAGAAACAGGAGTCTGCAAACAGAGGGGCAGAAACAGGAGTCTGGAAACAGAGGGGCAGAAACCGGAGTCAGGAAACAGAGGGGCAGAAACAGGAGTCTGGTAACAGAGGGGGAGAAACAGCAGTCTGGAAACAGAGGTGCAGAAACAGGAGTCTGGAAGCAGATGGGGAGAAACAGGAGTCAGTAAACAGAGGAGGAGAAACAGGAGTCTGGAAACAGAGTGGGAGAAACAGGAGGCTGGAAACAGAGGGGCAGAAAAAGGAGGCTGGAAACAGAGGGGCAGAAACAGGAGGCTGGAAACAGAGGGGCAGAAACAGGAGTCTGGAAACAGAGGGGCAGAAACAGGAGTTTGGAAACAGGGGGGAGAAACAGGAGGCTGGAAACAGAGGGGCAGAAACAGGAGGCTGGAAACAGAGGGGCAGAAACAGGAGTCTGGAAACAGAGGGGGAGGAAAAGGAGTCTGGAAACAAGAGGGGCAGAAACAGGAGTCTGAAAACAGATGGGGAGAAACAGGAGTCTGTAAACAGAGGAGGAGAAACAGGAGTCTGGAAACAGAGGGGGAGAAACAGGAGGCTGGAAACAGAGGGGCAGAAACTGGAGGCTGGAAACAGAGGGGCAGAAACAGGAGTCTGGAAACAGAGGGGCAGAAACAGGAGTGTGGAAACAGAGGGGGAGAAACAGGAGTCAGGAAACAGAGGGGGAGAAACAGGAGGCTGGAAACAGAGGGGCAGAAAGAGGAGTCTGGAAACAGTGGGGCAGAAACAGGAGCCTGGAAACAGAGGGTGAGAAACAGGAGTCTGGAAACAGAGGGGGGGAAACAGGAGTCTGGAAACAGAGGGGCAGAAACAGGAGTCTGGAAACAGAGGGGCAGAAACAGGAGTCTGGAAACAGAGGGGGAGGATCAGGAGTCTGGAAACAGAGGGGGAGAAACAGGAGGCTGGAAACAGAGGGGCAGAAACAGGAGTCTGGAAACAGAGGGGCAGAAACAGGAGCCTGGAAACAGAGGGGGAGAAACAGGCGTCAGGAAACAGAGGGTGAGAAAGAGGAGGCTGGAAACAGAGGGGCAGAATCAGGAGGCTCGAAACAGAGGGGCAGAAACAGGAGTCTGGAAACAGAGGGTGAGAAACAGGAGTCTGGAAACAGAGAGGCAGAAAGAGGAGTCTGGAAACAGAGGGGCAGAAACAGGAGTCTGGAAACAGAGGGGGAGAAACAAGAGTCTGGAAACAGAGGGGCAGAAACAGGAGTGTGGAAACAGAGGGGGAGAAACAGGAGGCTGGAAACAGAGGGGCAGAAACAGGAGTCTGGAAACAGAGGGGGAGAAACAGGATTCTGGAAACAGATGGTGAGAAACAGGAGTCTGGAAACAGAGGGGCAGAAATAGGAGTCTGGAAACAGAGGGGGAGAAACAGGAGGCTGGAAACACAGGGGGAGAAACAGGAGTCTGGAATCTCAGGGTGAGAAACAGAAGTCTGGAAACAGAGGGGCAGAAACAGGAGTCTGGAAGCAGAGGGGGAGAAACAGGAGTCTGGAAACAGAGGGAGAGAAAGAGGAGGCTGGAAACAGAGGGGCAGAAACAGGAGGCTGGAAACAGAGGGGCAGAAAGAGGAGACTGGAAACAGAGGGTGAGAAACAGGAGTCTGGAAACAGAGGGGCAGAAACAGGAGTCTGGAAACAGAGGGGGAGAAACAGGAGTCTGGAAACAGAGGGGGAGAAACAGGAGTCTGGAAACAGAGGGGGAGAAACAGGAGTCTGGAAACAGAGGGGCAGAAACAGGAGTCTGAAAACAGTGGGGGAGAAACAGGGGTCTGCAAACAGAGGGGGAGAAACAGGAATCTGGAAACAGAGGGGCAGAAACAGGAGGCTGGAAACAGAGGGGCAGAAACAGGAGTCTGGAAACAGAGGGGCAGAAACAGGAGTCTGGAAACAGAGGGGCAGAAACAGGAGTCTGCAAAGAAAGGGCGAGAAACAGGAGGCTGGAAACAGAGGGGGAGAAACAGGTGTCTGGAAACAGAGGGGCAGAAACCGGAGTCTGGAAACAGAGGGGCAGAAACAGGAGTCTGGAAACAGAGGGTGAGAAACAGGAGTCTTGAAACAGTGGGGCTGAAACAGGAGTGTGGAAACTGAGGGGGAGAAACAGGAGTCTGGAAACAGAGGGCGAGAAACAGGAGGCTGGAAACAGAGGGTGAGAAACAGGAGTCTGGAAACAGAGCGGCAGAAACAGGAGTCTGGAAACAGAGGGGGAGAAACAGGAGTCTGGAAACAGAGGGGCAGAAACAGGAGTCTGAAAACAGATAGGGAGAAACAGGAGTCTGTAAACAGAGGAGGAGAAACAGGAGTCTGGAAACAGAGTGGGAGAAACAGGAGGCTGGAAACAGAGGGGCAGAAACAGGAGTCTGGAAACAGGGGGGGAGAAACAGGAGTCTGGAAACAGAGGGGCAGAAACAGGAGGCTGGAAACAGAGGGGCAGAAACAGGAGTCTGGAAACAGAGGGGGAGAAACAGGAGTCTGGAAACAGAGGGGCAGAAACAGGAGTGTGGAAACAGAGGGGGAGAAACAGGAGTCAGGAAACAGAGGGTGAGAAAGAGGAGGCTGGAAACAGAGGGGCAGAATCAGGAGGCTCGAAACAGAGGGGCAGAAACAGGAGTGTGGAAACAGAGGGGGAGAAACAGGAGGCTGGAAACAGAGGGGCAGAAACAGGAGTCTGGAAACAGAGGGGGAGAAACAGGAGTCTGGAAACAGATGGTGAGAAACAGGAGTCTGGAAACAGAGGGGCAGAAATAGGAGTCTGGAAACAGAGGGGGAGAAACAGGAGTCTGGAAACAGAGGGGGAGAAACAGGAGTCTGGAATCACAGGGTGAGAAACAGAAGTCAGGAAACAGAGGGGCAGAAACAGGAGTCTGGAAACACAGGGGGAGAAACAGGAGTCTGGAAACAGAGGGAGAGAAACAGGAGGCTGGAAACAGAGGGGCAGAAACAGGAGGCTGGAAACAGAGGGGCAGAAAGAGGAGACTGGAAACAGAGGGTGAGAAACAGGAGTCTGGAAACAGAGGGGCAGAAACAGAAGTCTGGGAACAGAGGGGGCGAAACAGGAGTCTGGAAACAGAGGGGCAGAAACAGGAGTCTGAAAACAGAGGGGGAGAAACAGGGGTCTGGAAACAGAGGGGGAGAAACAGGAGTCTGGAAACAGAGGGGGAGAAACAGGAGTCTGGAAACAGAGGAGGAGAAACAGGAGTCTGGAAACAGAGGGGGAGAAACAGGAGGCTGGAAACAGAGGGGCAGAAACAGGAGTCTGGAAACAGAGGGGCAGAAACAGGAGTCTGGAAACAGAGGAGGAGAATCAGGAGTCTGGAAACAGAGGGGGAGAAACAGGAGGCTGGAAACAGAGGGGGAGAAACAGGAGTCTGGAAACAGAGGGGCAGAAACAGGAGTGTGGAAACAGAGGGGGAGAAACAGGAGGCTGGAAACAGCGGGGCAGAAACAGGAGTCTGGAAACAGAGGGCGAGAAAAAGGAGGCTGGAAACAGAGGGTGAGAAACAGGAGTCTGGAAACAGAGCGGCAGAAACAGGAGTCTGGAAACAGAGGGGGAGAAACAGGAGTCTGGAAATTGATGGGGAGAAACACTAGTCTGGAAACAGAGGGTGAGAAACAGGAGTCTGGAAACATAGGGGCAGAAACCGGAGTCTGGAAACAGAGGGGCAGAAACAGGAGTCTGGAAACAGAGGGGGAGAAACAGGAGTCTGAAAACAGATGGGGAGAAACAGGAGCCTCTAAACAGAGGAGGAGAAACAGGAGTCTGGAAACAGACGGTGAGAAACAGGAGGCTGGAAACAGAGGGGCAGAATCAGGAGGCTGGAAACAGAGGGGCAGAAACAGGAGTCTGGATACAGAGGGGCAGAAACAGGAGTCTGGAAACAGAGGGGGAGAAACAGGAGTCTGGAAACAGAGGGGGAGAAACAGGAGGCTGGAAACAGAGGGGCAGAAAGAGGAGTCTGGAAACAGTGGGGCAGAAACAGGAGTCTGGAAACAGAGGGGGGGAAACAGGAGTCTGGAAGCAGAGGGGCAGAAACAGGAGGCTGAAAACAGATGGGCAGAAACAGGAATCTGGAAACAGAGGGGGAGGAACAGGAGTCTGGAAACAGAGGGGGAGAAACAGGAGTCTGGAAACAGAGGGGGAGAAACAGGAGGCTGGATACAGAGGGGCAGAAACAGGAGCCTGGAAACAGAGGGGGAGAAACAGGAGTCAGGAAACAGAGGGTGAGAAAGAGGAGGCAGGAAACAGTGGGGCAGAAACAGGAGTGTGGAAACTGAGGGGGAGAAACAGGAGTCTGGAAACAGAGGGCGAGAAACAGGAGGCTGGAAACAGAGGGTGAGAAACAGGAGTCTGGAAACAGAGCGGCAGAAACAGGAGTCTGGAAACAGAGGGGGAGAAACAGGAGTCTGGAAACAGAGGGGCAGAAACAGGAGTCTGAAAACAGATAGGGAGAAACAGGAGTCTGTAAACAGAGGAGGAGAAACAGGAGTCTGGAAACAGAGTGGGAGAAACAGGAGGCTGGAAACAGAGGGGCAGAAACAGGAGTCTGGAAACAGGGGGGGAGAAACAGGAGTCTGGAAACAGAGGGGCAGAAACAGGAGGCTGGAAACAGAGGGGCAGAAACAGGAGTATGGAAACAGAGGGGGAGAAACAGGAGTCTGGAAACAGAGGGGCAGAAACAGGAGTGTGGAAACAGAGGGGGAGAAACAGGAGTCAGGAAACAGAGGGTGAGAAAGAGGAGGCTGGAAACAGAGGGGCAGAATCAGGAGGCTCGAAACAGAGGGGCAGAAACAGGAGTGTGGAAACAGAGGGGGAGAAACAGGAGGCTGGAAACAGAGGGGCAGAAACAGGAGTCTGGAAACAGAGGGGGAGAAACAGGAGTCTGGAAACAGATGGTGAGAAACAGGAGTCTGGAAACAGAGGGGCAGAAATAGGAGTCTGGAAACAGAGGGGGAGAAACAGGAGTCTGGAAACAGAGGGGGAGAAACAGGAGTCTGGAATCACAGGGTGAGAAACAGAAGTCAGGAAACAGAGGGGAAGAAACAGGAGTCTGGAAACACAGGGGGAGAAACAGGAGTCTGGAAACAGAGGGAGAGAAACAGGAGGCTGGAAACAGAGGGGCAGAAACAGGAGGCTGGAAACAGAGGGGCAGAAAGAGGAGACTGGAAACACAGGGTGAGAAACAGGAGTCTGGAAACAGAGGGGCAGAAACAGAAGTCTGTGAACAGAGGGGGCGAAACAGGAGTCTGGAAACAGAGGGGCAGAAACAGGAGTCTGGAAACAGAGGGGCAGAAACAGGAGTCTGGAAACAGAGGGGCAGAAACTGGAGTCTGGAAACAGAGGAGGAGAATCAGGAGTCTGGAAACAGAGGGGGAGAAACAGGAGGCTGGAAACAGAGGGGGAGAAACAGGAGTCTGGAAACAGAGGGGCAGAAACAGGAGTGTGGAAACAGAGGGGGAGAAACAGGAGGCTGGAAACAGAGGGGCAGAAACAGGAGTCTGGAAACAGAGGGCGAGAAAAAGGAGGCTGGAAACAGAGGGTGAGAAACAGGAGTCTGGAAACAGAGCGGCAGAAACAGGAGTCTGGAAACAGAGGGGGAGAAACAGGAGTCTGGAAATTGATGGGGAGAAACACTAGTCTGGAAACAGAGGGTGAGAAACAGGAGTCTGGAAACATAGGGGCAGAAACCGGAGTCTGGAAACAGAGGGGCAGAAACAGGAGTCTGGAAACAGAGGGGGAGAAACAGGAGTCTGAAAACAGGTGGGGAGAAACAGGAGCCTCTAAACAGAGGAGGAGAAACAGGAGTCTGGAAACAGACGGTGAGAAACAGGAGGCTGGAAACAGAGGGGCAGAATCAGGAGGCTGGAAACAGAGGGGCAGAAACAGGAGTCTGGATACAGAGGGGCAGAAACAGGAGGCTGGAAACAGAGGGGCAGAAAGAGGAGTCTGGAAACAGTGGGGCAGAAACAGGAGTCTGGAAACAGAGGGGCAGAAACAGGAGTCTGGAAACAGAGGGGGAGAAACAGGAGTCTGAAAACAGATGGGGAGAAACAGGAGCCTCTAAACAGAGGAGGAGAAACAGGAGTCTGGAAACAGACGGTGAGAAACAGGAGGCTGGAAACAGAGGGGCAGAATCAGGAGTCTGGAAACAGAGGGGGAGAAACAGGAGTCTGGAAACAGAGGGGGAGAAACAGGAGGCTGGAAACAGAGGGGCAGAAAGAGGAGTCTGGAAACAGTGGGGCAGAAACAGGAGTCTGGAAACAGAGGGGGGGAACAGGAGTCTGGAAGCAGAGGGGCAGAAACAGGAGGCTGAAAACAGATGGGCAGAAACAGGATTCTGGAAACAGAGGGGGAGAAACAGGAGTCTGGAAACAGAGGGGGAGAAACAGGAGTCTGGAAACAGAGGGGGAGAAACAGGAGGCTGGATACAGAGGGGCAGAAACAGGAGCCTGGAAACAGAGGGGGAGAAACAGGAGTCAGGAAACAGAGGGTGAGAAAGAGGAGGCAGGAAACAGAGGGGCAGAATCAGGAGGCTCGAAACAGAGGGGCAGATACAGGAGTCTGGAAACAGAGGGTGAGAAACAGCAGTCTGGAAACAGAGAGGCAGAAACAGGAGTCTGGAAACAGAGGAGCAGAAACTGGAGTCTGGAAACAGAGGGGGAGAAACAGGAGGCTGGAAACAGAGGGTGAGAATCAGGAGGCTGGAAACAGAGGGTGAGAAACAGGAGTCTGGAAACAGAGGGGGAGAAACAGGCGTCTGGAAACAGAGGGTGAGAAACAGGAGACTGGAAACAGAGGGGCAGAAACAGGAGTCTGGAAACAGAGGAGGAGAATCAGGAGTCTGGAAACAGAGGGGGAGAAACAGGAGGCTGGAAACAGAGGGGGAGAAACAGGAGTCTGGAAACAGAGGGGCAGAAACAGGAGTGTGGAAACAGAGGGGGAGAAACAGGAGGCTGGAAACAGAGGGGCAGAAACAGGAGTCTGGAAACAGAGGGCGAGAAACAGGAGGCTGGAAACAGAGGGTGAGAAACAGGAGTCTGGAAACAGAGCGGCAGAAACAGGAGTCTGGAAACAGAGGGGGAGAAACAGGAGTCTGGAAATTGATGGGGAGAAACAGGAGTCTGGAAACAGAGGGGGAGAAACAGGAGTCTGAAAACAGATGGGGAGAAACAGGAGTCTGGAAACAGAGGAGCAGAAACTGGAGTCTGGAAACAGAGGGGGAGAAACAGGAGGCTGGAAACAGAGGGGCAGAAACAGGAGGCTGGAAACAGAGGGGCAGAAACAGGAGTCTGGAAACAGAGGGGGAGAAACAGGAGTCTGGAAACAGAGGGGGAGAAACAGGAGTCTGGAAACAGAGGGGGAGAAACAGGAGGCTGGAAACAGAGGGGCAGAAACAGGAGCCTGGAAACAGAGGGGCAGAAACAGGAGTCTGAAAACAGAGGGGGAGAAACAGGCGTCTGGAAACAGAGGGGCAGAAACAGGAGTCTGGAAACAGAGGGTGAGAAACAGGAGTCTGGAAACAGAGAGGCAGAAACAGGAGTCTCGAAACAGAGGGGCAGAAACTGGAGTCTGGAAACAGAGGGGGAGAAACAAGAGTCTGGAAACAGAGGGGCAGAAACAGGAGTGTGGAAACAGAGGGGGAGAACCAGGAGGCTGGAAACAGAGGGGCAGAAACAGGAGTCTGGAAACAGAGGGGGAGAAACAGGAGTCTGGAAACAGATGGTGAGAAACAGGAGTCTGGAAACAGAGGGGCAGCAATAGGAGTCTGGAAACAGTGGGGGAGAAACAGGAGGCTGGAAACAGAGGGGCAGAAACAGGAGTCTGGAAACAGAGGGGCAGAAACAGGAGTCTGGAAACAGAGGGGGAGAAACAGGAGTCTGCAAACAGAGGGGCAGAAACAGGAGTCTGGAAACAGAGGGGCAGAAACAGGAGTCTGGAAACAGAGGGCGGGAAACAGGAGGCTGGAAACAGAGGGTGAGAAACAGGAGTCTGGAAACAGAGCGGCAGAAACAGGAGTCTGGAAACAGAGGGGGAGAAACAGGAGTCTGGAAATTGATGGGGAGAAACAGGAGTCAGGAAGCAGAGGGTGAGAAACAGGAGTCTGGAAACAGAGGGGCAGAAACCGGAGTCAGGAAACAGAGGGGCAGAAACAGGAGTCTGGAAACAGAGGGGGAGAAACAGCAGTCTGGAAACAGAGGTGCAGAAGCAGGAGTCTGGAAACAGATGGGGAGAAACAGGAGTCAGTAAACAGAGGAGGAGAAACAGGAGTCTGGAAACAGAGTGGGAGAAACAGGAGGCTGGAAACAGAGGGGCAGAAACAGGAGGCTGGAAACAGAGGGGCAGAAACAGGAGGCTGGAAACAGAGGGGCAGAAACAGGAGTCTGGAAACAGAGGGGCAGAAACAGGAGTTTGGAAACAGGGGGGGAGAAACAGGAGGCTGGAAACAGAGGGGCAGAAACAGGAGGCTGGAAACAGAGGGGCAGAAACAGGAGTCTGGAAACAGAGGGGGAGGAAAAGGAGTCTGGAAACAAGAGGGGCAGAAACAGGAGTCTGAAAACAGATGGGGAGAAACAGGAGTCTGTAAACAGAGGAGGAGAAACAGGAGTCTGGAAACAGAGGGGGAGAAACAGGAGGCTGGAAACAGAGGGGCAGAAACTGGAGGCTGGAAACAGAGGGGCAGAAACAGGAGTCTGGAAACAGAGGGGCAGAAACAGGAGTGTGGAAACAGAGGGGGAGAAACAGGAGTCAGGAAACAGAGGGGGAGAAACAGGAGGCTGGAAACAGAGGGGCAGAAAGAGGAGTCTGGAAACAGTGGGGCAGAAACAGGAGCCTGGAAACAGAGGGTGAGAAACAGGAGTCTGGAAACAGAGGGGGGGAAACAGGAGTCTGGAAACAGAGGGGCAGAAACAGGAGTCTGGAAACAGAGGGGCAGAAACAGGAGTCTGGAAACAGAGGGGGAGGATCAGGAGTCTGGAAACAGAGGGGGAGAAACAGGAGGCTGGAAACAGAGGGGCAGAAACAGGAGTCTGGAAACAGAGGGGCAGAAACAGGAGCCTGGAAACAGAGGGGGAGAAACAGGAGTCAGGAAACAGAGGGTGAGAAAGAGGAGGCTGGAAACAGAGGGGCAGAATCAGGAGGCTCGAAACAGAGGGGCAGAAACAGGAGTCTGGAAACAGAGGGTGAGAAACAGGAGTCTGGAAACAGAGAGGCAGAAAGAGGAGTCTGGAAACAGAGGGGCAGAAACAGGAGTCTGGAAACAGAGGGGGAGAAACAAGAGTCTGGAAACAGAGGGGCAGAAACAGGAGTGTGGAAACAGAGGGGGAGAAACAGGAGGCTGGAAACAGAGGGGCAGAAACAGGAGTCTGGAAACAGAGGGGGAGAAACAGGATTCTGGAAACAGATGGTGAGAAACAGGAGTCTGGAAACAGAGGGGCAGAAATAGGAGTCTGGAAACAGAGGGGGAGAAACAGGAGGCTGGAAACACAGGGGGAGAAACAGGAGTCTGGAATCTCAGGGTGAGAAACAGAAGTCTGGAAACAGAGGGGCAGAAACAGGAGTCTGGAAGCAGAGGGGGAGAAACAGGAGTCTGGAAACAGAGGGAGAGAAAGAGGAGGCTGGAAACAGAGTGGCAGAAACAGGAGGCTGGAAACAGAGGGGCAGAAAGAGGAGACTGGAAACAGAGGGTGAGAAACAGGAGTCTGGAAACAGAGGGGCAGAAACAGGAGTCTGGAAACAGAGGGGGAGAAACAGGAGTCTGGAAACAGAGGGGGAGAAACAGGAGTCTGGAAACAGAGGGGGAGAAACAGGAGTCTGGAAACAGAGGGGCAGAAACAGGAGTCTGAAAACAGTGGGGGAGAAACAGGGGTCTGCAAACAGAGGGGGAGAAACAGGAATCTGGAAACAGAGGGGCAGAAACAGGAGGCTGGAAACAGAGGGGCAGAAACAGGAGTCTGGAAACAGAGGGGCAGAAACAGGAGTCTGGAAACAGAGGGGCAGAAACAGGAGTCTGCAAAGAAAGGGCGAGAAACAGGAGGCTGGAAACAGAGGGGGAGAAACAGGTGTCTGGAAACAGAGGGGCAGAAACCGGAGTCTGGAAACAGAGGGGCAGAAACAGGAGTCTGGAAACAGAGGGTGAGAAACAGGAGTCTTGAAACAGTGGGGCAGAAACAGGAGTGTGGAAACTGAGGGGGAGAAACAGGAGTCTGGAAACAGAGGGCGAGAAACAGGAGGCTGGAAACAGAGGGTGAGAAACAGGAGTCTGGAAACAGAGCGGCAGAAACAGGAGTCTGGAAACAGAGGGGGAGAAACAGGAGTCTGGAAACAGAGGGGCAGAAACAGGAGTCTGAAAACAGATAGGGAGAAACAGGAGTCTGTAAACAGAGGAGGAGAAACAGGAGTCTGGAAACAGAGTGGGAGAAACAGGAGGCTGGAAACAGAGGGGCAGAAACAGGAGTCTGGAAACAGGGGGGGAGAAACAGGAGTCTGGAAACAGAGGGGCAGAAACAGGAGGCTGGAAACAGAGGGGCAGAAACAGGAGTCTGGAAACAGAGGGGGAGAAACAGGAGTCTGGAAACAGAGGGGCAGAAACAGGAGTGTGGAAACAGAGGGGGAGAAACAGGAGTCAGGAAACAGAGGGTGAGAAAGAGGAGGCTGGAAACAGAGGGGCAGAATCAGGAGGCTCGAAACAGAGGGGCAGAAACAGGAGTGTGGAAACAGAGGGGGAGAAACAGGAGGCTGGAAACAGAGGGGCAGAAACAGGAGTCTGGAAACAGAGGGGGAGAAACAGGAGTCTGGAAACAGATGGTGAGAAACAGGAGTCTGGAAACAGAGGGGCAGAAATAGGAGTCTGGAAACAGAGGGGGAGAAACAGGAGTCTGGAAACAGAGGGGGAGAAACAGGAGTCTGGAATCACAGGGTGAGAAACAGA
The DNA here is from genome assembly GCF_965287045.1 of Carcharhinus amblyrhynchos. Classification (NCBI taxonomy): domain Eukaryota; kingdom Metazoa; phylum Chordata; class Chondrichthyes; order Carcharhiniformes; family Carcharhinidae; genus Carcharhinus; species Carcharhinus amblyrhynchos. Next base: position 19,689 of record NW_027650613.1, read on the forward strand.
AGTCAGGAAACAGAGGGGCAGAAACAGGAGTCTGGAAACACAGGGGGAGAAACAGGAGTCTGGAAACAGAGGGAGAGAAACAGGAGGCTGGAAACAGAGGGGCAGAAACAGGAGGCTGGAAACAGAGGGGCAGAAAGAGGAGACTGGAAACAGAGGGTGAGAAACAGGAGTCTGGAAACAGAGGGGCAGAAACAGAAGTCTGGGAACAGAGGGGGCGAAACAGGAGTCTGGAAACAGAGGGGCAGAAACAGGAGTCTGAAAACAGAGGGGGAGAAACAGGGGTCTGGAAACAGAGGGGGAGAAACAGGAGTCTGGAAACAGAGGGGGAGAAACAGGAGTCTGGAAACAGAGGAGGAGAAACAGGAGTCTGGAAACAGAGGGGGAGAAACAGGAGGCTGGAAACAGAGGGGCAGAAACAGGAGTCTGGAAACAGAGGGGCAGAAACAGGAGTCTGGAAACAGAGGAGGAGAATCAGGAGTCTGGAAACAGAGGGGGAGAAACAGGAGGCTGGAAACAGAGGGGGAGAAACAGGAGTCTGGAAACAGAGGGGCAGAAACAGGAGTGTGGAAACAGAGGGGGAGAAACAGGAGGCTGGAAACAGCGGGGCAGAAACAGGAGTCTGGAAACAGAGGGCGAGAAAAAGGAGTCTGGAAACAGAGCGGCAGAAACAGGAGTCTGGAAACAGAGCGGCAGAAACAGGAGTCTGGAAACAGAGGGGGAGAAACAGGAGTCTGGAAATTGATGGGGAGAAACACTAGTCTGGAAACTGAGGGTGAGAAACAGGAGTCTGGAAACATAGGGGCAGAAACCGGAGTCTGGAAACAGAGGGGCAGAAACAGGAGTCTGGAAACAGAGGGGGAGAAACAGGAGTCTGAAAACAGATGGGGAGAAACAGGAGCCTCTAAACAGAGGAGGAGAAACAGGAGTCTGGAAACAGACGGTGAGAAACAGGAGGCTGGAAACAGAGGGGCAGAATCAGGAGGCTGGAAACAGAGGGGCAGAAACAGGAGTCTGGATACAGAGGGGCAGAAACAGGAGTCTGGAAACAGAGGGGGAGAAACAGGAGTCTGGAAACAGAGGGGGAGAAACAGGAGGCTGGAAACAGAGGGGCAGAAAGAGGAGTCTGGAAACAGTGGGGCAGAAACAGGAGTCTGGAAACAGAGGGGGGGAAACAGGAGTCTGGAAGCAGAGGGGCAGAAACAGGAGGCTGAAAACAGATGGGCAGAAACAGGAATCTGGAAACAGAGGGGGAGGAACAGGAGTCTGGAAACAGAGGGGGAGAAACAGGAGTCTGGAAACAGAGGGGGAGAAACAGGAGGCTGGATACAGAGGGGCAGAAACAGGAGCCTGGAAACAGAGGGGGAGAAACAGGAGTCAGGAAACAGAGGGTGAGAAAGAGGAGGCAGGAAACAGAGGGGCAGAATCAGGAGGCTCGAAACAGAGGGGCTGATACAGGAGTCTGGAAACAGAGGGTGAGAAACAGCAGTCTGGAAACAGAGAGGCAGAAACAGGAGTCTGGAAACAGAGGAGCAGAAACTGGAGTCTGGAAACAGAGGGGGAGAAACAGGAGGCTGGAAACAGAGGGTGAGAATCAGGAGGCTGGAAACAGAGGGTGAGAAACAGGAGTCTGGAAACAGAGGGGGAGAAACAGGCGTCTGGAAACAGAGGGGCAGAAACAGGAGACTGGAAACAGAGGGGCAGAAACAGGAGTCTGGAAACAGAGGAGGAGAATCAGGAGTCTGGAAACAGAGGGGGAGAAACAGGAGGCTGGAAACAGAGGGGGAGAAACAGGAGTCTGGAAACAGAGGGGCAGAAACAGGAGTGTGGAAACAGAGGGGGAGAAACAGGAGGCTGGAAACAGAGGGGCAGAAACAGGAGTCTGGAAACAGAGGGCGAGAAACAGGAGGCTGGAAACAGAGGGTGAGAAACAGGAGTCTGGAAACAGAGCGGCAGAAACAGGAGTCTGGAAACAGAGGGGGAGAAACAGGAGTCTGGAAATTGATGGGGAGAAACAGGAGTCTGGAAACAGAGGGGGAGAAACAGGAGTCTGAAAACAGATGGGGAGAAACAGGAGTCTGGAAACAGAGGAGCAGAAACTGGAGTCTGGAAACAGAGGGGGAGAAACAGGAGGCTGGAAACAGAGGGGCAGAAACAGGAGGCTGGAAACAGAGGGGCAGAAACAGGAGTCTGGAAACAGAGGGGGAGAAACAGGAGTCTGGAAACAGAGGGGGAGAAACAGGAGTCTGGAAACAGAGGGGGAGAAACAGGAGGCTGGAAACAGAGGGGCAGAAACAGGAGCCTGGAAACAGAGGGGCAGAAACAGGAGTCTGAAAACAGAGGGGGAGAAACAGGCGTCTGGAAACAGAGGGGCAGAAACAGGAGTCTGGAAACAGAGGGTGAGAAACAGGAGTCTGGAAACAGAGAGGCAGAAACAGGAGTCTCGAAACAGAGGGGCAGAAACTGGAGTCTGGAAACAGAGGGGGAGAAACAAGAGTCTGGAAACAGAGGGGCAGAAACAGGAGTGTGGAAACAGAGGGGGAGAAACAGGAGGCTGGAAACAGAGGGGCAGAAACAGGAGTCTGGAAACAGAGGGGGAGAAACAGGAGTCTGGAAACAGATGGTGAGAAACAGGAGTCTGGAAACAGAGGGGCAGTAATAGGAGTCTGGAAACAGAGGGGGAGAAACAGGAGGCTGGAAACAGAGGGGCAGAAACAGGAGTCTGGAAACAGAGGGGCAGAAACAGGAGTCTGGAAACAGAGGGGGAGAAACAGGAGTCTGCAAACAGAGGGGCAGAAACAGGAGTCTGGAAACAGAGGGGCAGAAACAGGAGTCTGGAAACAGAGGGCGGGAAACAGGAGGCTGGAAACAGAGGGTGAGAAACAGGAGTCTGGAAACAGAGCGGCAGAAACAGGAGTCTGGAAACAGAGGGGGAGAAACAGGAGTCTGGAAATTGATGGGGAGAAACAGGAGTCAGGAAGCAGAGGGTGAGAAACAGGAGTCTGGAAACAGAGGGGCAGAAACCGGAGTCAGGAAACAGAGGGGCAGAAACAGGAGTCTGGAAACAGAGGGGGAGAAACAGCAGTCTGGAAACAGAGGTGCTGAAACAGGAGTCTGGAAACAGATGGGGAGAAACAGGAGACAGTAAACAGAGGAGGAGAAACAGGAGTCTGGAAACAGAGTGGGAGAAACAGGAGGCTGGAAACAGAGGGGCAGAAACAGGAGGCTGGAAACAGAGGGGCAGAAACAGGAGGCTGGAAACAGAGGGGCAGAAACAGGAGTCTGGAAACAGAGGGGCAGAAACAGGAGTTTGGAAACAGGGGGGGAGAAACAGGAGGCTGGAAACAGAGGGGCAGAAACAGGAGGCTGGAAACAGAGGGGCAGAAACAGGAGTCTGGAAACAGAGGGGGAGAAACAGGAGTCTGGAAACAAGAGGGGCAGAAACAGGAGTCTGAAAACAGATGGGGAGAAACAGGAGTCTGTAAACAGAGGAGGAGAAACAGGAGTCTGGAAACAGAGGGGGAGAAACAGGAGGCTGGAAACAGAGGGGCAGAAACTGGAGGCTGGAAACAGAGGGGCAGAAACAGGAGTCTGGAAACAGAGGGGCAGAAACAGGAGTGTGGAAACAGAGGGGGAGAAACAGGAGTCAGGAAACAGAGGGGGAGAAACAGGAGGCTGGAAACACAGGGGCAGAAAGAGGAGTCTGGAAACAGTGGGGCAGAAACAGGAGCCTGGAAACAGAGGGTGAGAAACAGGAGTCTGGAAACAGAGGGGGGGAAACAGGAGTCTGGAAACAGAGGGGCAGAAACAGGAGTCTGAAAACAGAGGAGGAGAAACAGGAGTCTGGAAACAGAGGGGGAGAAACAGGAGGCTGGAACAGAGGGGCAGAAACAGGAGGCTGGAAACAGAGGGGCAGAAACAGGAGTCTGGAAACAGAGGGGCAGAAACAGGAGTCTGGAAACAGAGGGGGAGAATCAGGAGTCTGGAAACAGAGGGGGAGAAACAGGAGGCTGGAAACAGAGGGGCAGAAACAGGAGTCTGGAAACAGAGAGGCAGAAACAGGAGTCTGGAAACAGAGGGGGAGAAACAAGAGTCTGGAAACAGAGGCGCAAAAACAGGAGTGTGGAAACAGAGGGGGAGAAACAGGAGGCTGGAAACAGAGGGGCAGAAACAGGAGTCTGGAAACAGAGGGGGAGAAACAGGAGTCAGGAAACAGAGGGTGAGAAAGAGGAGGCTGGAAACAGAGGGGCAGAATCAGGAGGCTCGAAACAGAGGGGCAGAAACAGCAGTCTGGAAACAGAGGGTGAGAAACAGGAGTCTGGAAACAGAGAGGCAGAAACAGGAGTCTGGAAACAGAGGGGCAGAAACAGGAGTCTGGAAACAGAGGGGGAGAAACAAGAGTCTGGAAACAGAGGGGCAGAAACAGGAGTGTGGAAACAGAGGGGGAGAAACAGGAGGCTGGAAACAGAGGGGCAGAAACAGGAGTGTGGAAACAGAGGGGGAGAAACAGGAGGCTGGAAACAGAGGGGCAGAAACAGGAGTCTGGAAACAGAGGGGGAGAAACAGGAGTCTGGAAACAGATGGTGAGAAACAGGAGTCTGGAAACAGAGGGGCAGAAATTGGAGTCTGGAAACAGAGGGGGAGAAACAGGAGTCTGGAAACAGAGGGGGAGAAACAGGAGTCTGGAAACACAGGATGAGAAACAGAAGTCTGGAAACAGAGGGGCAGAAACAGGAGTCTGGAAACAAAGGGAGAGAAACAGGAGTCTGGAAACAGAGGGAGAGAAACAGGAGGCTGGAAACAGAGGGGCAGAAACAGGAGGCTGGAAACAGAGGGGCAGAAAGAGGAGACTGGAAACAGAGGGTGAGAAACTGGAGTCTGGAAACAGAGGGGCAGAAACAGAAGTCTGGAAACAGAGGGGGAGAAACAGGAGTCTGGAAACAGAGGGGCAGAAACAGGAGTCTGAAAACAGAGGGGGAGAAACAGGGGTCTGCAAACAGAGGGGGAGAAACAGGAGTCTGGAAACAGAGGGGAGGAAACAGGAGTCTGGAAACAGAGGGGAAGAAACAGGAGTCTGCAAACAAAGGGAAGATACAGGAGGCTGGAAACAGAGGGTGAGAAACAGGAGTCTGGAAACAGAGGGGCAGAAACCGGAGTCTGGAAACAGAGGGGCAGAAACAGGAGTGTGGAAACAGAGGGTGATAAACAGGAGTCTGGAAACAGAGGGTGAGAAACAGGAGTTTGGAAACAGTGGGGCAGAAACAGGAGTGTGGAAACAGTGGGGGAGAAACAGGAGGCTGGAAACAGAGGGTGAGAAACAGGAGGCTGGAAACAGAGGGTGAGAAACAGGAGTCTGGAAACAGAGGGGGAGAAACAGGCGTCTGGAAACAGAGGGGGAGAAACAGGAGTCTGGAAACAGAGGGGCAGAAACAGGAGTCTGGAAACAGAGGGGGAGAAACAGGAGTCTGGAAACAGTGGGCCAGAAACAGGAGTGTGGAAACAGAGGGGGAGAAACAGGAGGCTGGAAACAGAGGGTGAGAAACAGGAGTCTGGAAACAGAGGGGGAGAAACAGGCGTCTGGAAACAGAGGGGCAGAAACAGGAGACTGGAAACAGAGGGGCAGAAACAGGAGTCTGGAAACACAGGAGGAGAATCAGGAGTCTGGAAACAGAGGGGGAGAAACAGGAGGCTGGAAACAGAGGGGGAGAAACAGGAGTCTGGAAACAGAGGGGCAGAAACAGCAGTGTGGAAACAGAGGGGGAGAAGCAGGAGGCTGGAAACAGAGGGGCAGAAACAGGAGTCTGGAAACAGAGGGCGAGAAACAGGAGGCTGGAAACAGAGGGTGAGAAACAGGAGTCTGGAAACAAAGCGGCAGAAACAGTAGTCTGTAAACAGAGGGGGAGAAACAGGAGTCTGGAAATTGATGGGGAGAAACAGGAGTCTGGAAACAGAGGGGGAGATACAGGAGTCTGAAAACAGATGGGGAGAAACAGGAGTCTGGAAACAGAGGAGCAGAAACTGGAGTCTGGAAACAGAGGGGGAGAAACAGGAGGCTGGAAACAGAGGGGCAGAAACAGGAGGCTGGAAACAGAGGGGCAGAAACAGGAGTCTGGAAACAGAGGGGGAGAAACAGGAGTCTGGAAACAGAGGGGGAGAAACAGGAGTCTGGAAACAGAGGGGGAGAAACAGGAGCCTGGAAACAGAGGGGCAGAAACAGGAGTCTGAAAACAGAGGGGGAGAAACAGGAGTCTGGAAACAGAGGAGCAGAAACTGGAGTCTGGAAACAGAGGGGGAGAAACAGGAGGCTGGAAACAGAGGGGCAGAAACAGGAGGCTGGAAACAGAGGGGCAGAAACAGGAGTCTGGAAACAGAGGGGGAGAAACGGGAGTCTGGAAACAGAGGGGGAGAAACAGGAGTCTGGAAACAGAGGGGGAGAAACAGGAGTCTGGAAACAGAGGGGCAGAAACAGGAGCCTGGAAACAGAGGGGCAGAAACAGGAGTCTGAAAACAGAGGGGGAGAAACAGGCGTCTGGAAACAGAGGGGCAGAAACAGGAGTCTGGAAACATAGGGTGAGAAACAGGAGTTGGAAACAGAGAGGCAGAAACAGGAGTCTCGAAACAGAGGGGCAGAAACTGGAGTCTGGAAACAGAGGGGGAGAAACAAGAGTCTGGAAACAGAGGGGCAGAAACAGGAGTGTGGAAAAAGAGGGGGAGAAACAGGAGGCTGGAAACAGAGGGGCAGAAACAGGAGTCTGGAAACAGAGGGGGAGAAACAGGAGTCTGGAAACAGATGGTGAGAAACAGGAGTCTGGAAACAGAGGGGCAGTAATAGGAGTCTGGAAACAGAGGGGGAGAAACAGGAGGCTGGAAACAGAGGGGCAGAAACAGGAGGCTGGAAACTGAGGGGCAGAAACAGGAGTCTGGAACCAGAGGGGGAGAAACAGGAGTCTGGAAATTGATGGGGAGAAACAGGAGTCAGGAAGCAGAGGGTGAGAAACAGGAGTCTGGAAACAGAGGGGCAGAAACCGGAGTCAGGAAACAGAGGGGCGAAACAGGGGTCTGGAAACAGAGGGGGAGAAACAGGAGTCTGGAAACAGAGGTGCAGAAACAGGAGTCTGGTAACAGATGGGGAGAAACAGGAGTCAGTAAACAGAGGAGGAGAAACAGGAGTCTGGAAACAGAGTGGGAGAAACAGGAGGCTGGAAACAGAGGGGCAGAAACAGGAGGCTGGAAACAGAGGGGCAGAAACAGGAGGCTGGAAACAGAGGGGCAGAATCAGGAGTCTGGAAACAGAGGGGCAGAAACTGGAGTTTGGAAACAGGGGGGGAGAAACAGGAGGCTGGAAACAGAGGGGCAGAAACAGGAGGCTGGAAACAGAGGGGCAGAAACAGGAGTCTGGAAACAGAGGGGGAGAAACAGGAGTCTGGAAACAAGAGGGGCAGAAACAGGAGTCTGAAAACAGATGGGGAGAAACAGGAGTCTGTAAACAGAGGAGGAGAACAGGAGTCTGGAAACAGAGGGGGAGAAACAGGAGGCTGGAAACAGAGGGGCAGAAACTGGAGGCTGGAAACAGAGGGGCAGAAACAGGAGTCTGGAAACAGAGGGGCAGAAACAGGAGTGTGGAAACAGAGGGGGAGAAACAGGAGTCAGGAAACAGAGGGGGAGAAACAGGAGGCTGGAAACAGAGGGGCAGAAAGAGGAGTCTGGAAACAGTGGGGCAGAAACAGGAGGCTGGAAACAGAGGGTGAGAAACAGGAGTCTGGAAACAGAGGGGGGGAAACAGGAGTCTGGAAACAGAGGGGCAGAAACAGGAGTCTGAAAACAGAGGAGGAGAAACAGGAGTCTGGAAACAGAGGGGGAGAAACAGGAGGCTGGAACAGAGAGGCAGAAACAGGAGGCTGGAAACAGAGGGGCAGAAACAGGAGTCTGGAAACAGAGGGGCAGAAACAGGAGTCTGGAAACAGAGGGGGAGAATCAGGAGTCTGGAAACAGAGGGGGAGAAACAGGAGGCTGGAAACAGTTGGGCAGAAACAGGAGTCTGGAAACAGAGAGGCAGAAACAGGAGTCTGGAAACAGAGGGTGAGAAACAGGAGTCTGGAAACAGAGGGGCAAAAACAGGAGTGTGGAAACAGAGGGGGAGAAACAGGAGGCTGGAAACAGAGGGGCAAAAACAGGAGTGTGGAAACAGAGGGGGAGAAACAGGAGGCTGGAAACAGAGGGGCAGAAACAGGAGTCTGGAAACAGAGGGGGAGAAACAGGAGTCAGGAAACAGAGGGTGAGAAAGAGGAGGCTGGAAACAGAGGGGCAGAATCAGGAGGCTCGAAACAGAGGGGCAGAAACAGCAGTCTGGAAACAGAGGGTGAGAAACAGGAGTCTGGAAACAGAGAGGCAGAAACAGGAGTCTGGAAACAGAGGGGCAGAAACAGGAGTCTGGAAACAGAGGGGGAGAAACAAGAGTCTGGAAACAGAGGGGCAGAAACAGGAGTGTGGAAACAGAGGGGGAGAAACAGGAGGCTGGAAACAGAGGGGCAGAAACAGGAGTGTGGAAACAGAGGGGGAGAAACAGGAGGCTGGAAAGAGAGGGGCAGAAACAGGAGTCTGGAAACAGAGGGGGAGAAACAGGAGTCTGGAAACAGATGGTGAGAAACAGGAGTCTGGAAACAGAGGGGCAGAAATTGGAGTCTGGAAACAGAGGGGGAGAAACAGGAGTCTGGAAACAGAGGGGGAGAAACAGGAGTCTGGAAACACAGGGTGAGAAACAGAAGTCTGGAAACAGAGGGGCGGAAACAGGAGTCTGGAAACAAAGGGAGAGAAACAGGAGTCTGGAAACAGAGGGAGAGAAACAGGAGGCTGGAAACAGAGGGGCAGAAACAGGTGGCTGGAAACAGAGGGGCAGAAAGAGGAGACTGGAAACAGAGGGTGAGAAACTGGAGTCTGGAAACAGAGGGGCAGAAACAGAAGTCTGGAAACAGAGGGGGAGAAACAGGAGTCTGGAAACAGAGGGGCAGAAACAGGAGTCTGAAAACAGAGGGGGAGAAACAGGGGTCTGCAAACAGAGGGGGAGAAACAGGAGTCTGGAAACAGAGGGGAGGAAACAGGAGTCTGGAAACAGAGGGGAAGAAACAGGAGTCTGCAAACAAAGGGCAAGATACAGGAGGCTGGAAACAGAGGGTGAGAAACAGGAGTCTGGAAACAGAGGGGCAGAAACCGGAGTCTGGAAACAGAGGGGCAGAAACAGGAGTGTGGAAACAGAGGGTGATAAACAGGAGTCTGGAAACAGAGGGTGAGAAACAGGAGTTTGGAAACAGTGGGGCAGAAACAGGAGTGTGGAAACAGTGGGGGAGAAACAGGAGGCTGGAAACAGAGGGTGAGAAACAGGAGGCTGGAAACAGAGGGTGAGAAACAGGAGTCTGGAAACAGAGGGGGAGAAACAGGCGTCTGGAAACAGAGGGGGAGAAACAGGAGTCTGGAAACAGAGGGGCAGAAACAGGAGTCTGGAAACAGAGGGGGAGAAACAGGAGTCTGGAAACAGTGGGCCAGAAACAGGAGTGTGGAAACAGAGGGGGAGAAACAGGAGGCTGGAAACAGAGGGGGAGAAACAGGAGACTGGAAACGGAGGGGCAGAAACAGGAGTCTGGAAACAGAGGAGGAGAATCAGGAGTCTGGAAACAGAGGGGGAGAAACAGGAGGCTGGAAACAGAGGGGGAGAAACAGGAGTCTGGAAACAGAGGGGCAGAAACAGGAGTGTGGAAACAGAGGGGGAGAAACAGGAGGCTGGAAACAGAGGGGCAGAAACAGGAGTCTGGAAACAGAGGGCGAGAAACAGGAGGCTGGAAACAGAGGGTGAGAAACAGGAGTCTGGAAACAAAGCGGCAGAAACAGTAGTCTGGAAACAGAGGGGGAGAAACAGGAGTCTGGAAATTGATGGGGAGAAACAGGAGTCTGGAAACAGAGGGGGAGAAACAGGAGTCTGAAAACAGATGGGGAGAAACAGGAGTCTGGAAACAGAGGAGCAGAAACTGGAGTCTGGAAACAGAGGGGGAGAAACAGGAGGCTGGAAACAGAGGGGCAGAAACAGGAGGCTGGAAACAGAGGGGCAGAAACAGGAGTCTGGAAACAGAGGGGGAGAAACAGGAGTCTGGAAACAGAGGGGGAGAAACAGGAGTCTGGAAACAGAGGGGGAGAAACAGGAGTCTGGAAACAGAGGGGCAGAAACAGGAGCCTGGAAACAGAGGGGCAGAAACAGGAGTCTGAAAACAGAGGGGGAGAAACAGGCGTCTGGAAACAGAGGGGCAGAAACAGGAGTCTGGAAACAGAGGGTGAGAAACAGGAGTCTGGAAACAGAGAGGCAGAAACAGGAGTCTCGAAACAGAGGGGCAGAAACTGGAGTCTGGAAACAGAGGGGGAGAAACAAGAGTCTGGAAACAGAGGGGCAGAAACAGGAGTGTGGAAACAGAGGGGGAGAAACAGGAGGCTGGAAACAGAGGGGCAGAAACAGGAGTCTGGAAACAGAGGGGGAGAAACAGGAGTCTGGAAACAGATGGTGAGAAACAGGAGTCTGGAAACAGAGGGGCAGTAATAGGAGTCTGGAAACAGAGGGGGAGAAACAGGAGGCTGGAAACAGAGGGGCAGAAACAGGAGTCTGGAACCAGAGGGGGAGAAACAGGAGTCTGGAAATTGATGGGGAGAAACAGGAGTCAGGAAGCAGAGGGTGAGAAACAGGAGTCTGGAAACAGAGGGGCAGAAACCGGAGTCAGGAAACTGAGGGGCAGAAACAGGAGTCTGGAAACAGAGGGGGAGAAACAGGAGTCTGGAAACAGAGGTGCAGAAACAGGAGCCTGGTAACAGATGGGGAGAAACAGGAGTCAGTAAACAGAGGAGGAGAAACAGGAGTCTGGAAACAGAGTGGGAGAAACAGGAGGCTGGAAACAGAGGGGCAGAAACAGGAGGCTGGAAACAGAGGGGCAGAAACAGGAGGCTGGAAACAGAGGGGCAGAAACAGGAGTCTGGAAACAGAGGGGCAGAAACTGGAGTTTGGAAACAGGGGGGGAGAAACAGGAGGCTGGAAACAGAGGGGCAGAAACAGGAGGCTGGAAACAGAGGGGCAGAAACAGGAGTCTGGAAACAGAGGTGGAGAAACAGGAGTCTGGAAACAAGAGGGGCAGAAACAGGAGTCTGAAAACAGATGGGGAGAAACAGGAGTCTGTAAACAGAGGAGGAGAAACAGGAGTCTGGAAACAGAGGGGGAGAAACAGGAGGCTGGAAACAGAGGGGCAGAAACTGGAGGCTGGAAACAGAGGGGCAGAAACAGGAGTCTGGAAACAGAGGGGCAGAAACAGGAGTGTGGAAACAGAGGGGGAGAAACAGGAGTCAGGAAACAGAGGGGGAGAAACAGGAGGCTGGAAACAGAGGGGCAGAAAGAGGAGTCTGGAAACAGTGGGGCAGAAACAGGAGCCTGGAAACAGAGGGTGAGAAACAGGAGTCTGGAAACAGAGGGGGGGAAACAGGAGTCTGGAAACAGAGGGGCAGAAACAGGAGTCTGAAAACAGAGGAGGAGAAACAGGAGTCTGGAAACAGAGGGGGAGAAACAGGAGGCTGGAACAGAGGGGCAGAAACAGGAGGCTGGAAACAGAGGGGCAGAAACAGGCGTCTGGAAACAGAGGGGCAGAAACAGGAGTCTGGAAACAGAGGGGGAGAATCAGGAGTCTGGAAACAGAGGGGGAGAAACAGGAGGCTGGAAACAGAGGGGCAGAAACAGGAGTCTGGAAACAGAGAGGCAGAAACAGGAGTCTGGAAACAGAGGGTGAGAAACAGGAGTCTGGAAACAGAGGGGCAAAAACAGGAGTGTGGAAACAGAGGGGGAGAAACAGGAGGCTGGAAACAGAGGGGCAAAAACAGGAGTGTGGAAACAGAGGGGGAGAAACAGGAGGCTGGAAACAGAGGGGGAGAAACAGGAGTCAGGAAACAGAGGGTGAGAAAGAGGAGGCTGGAAACAGAGGGGCAGAATCAGGAGGCTCGAAACAGAGGGGCAGAAACAGCAGTCTGGAAACAGAGGGTGAGAAACAGGAGTCTGTAAACAGAGAGGCAGAAACAGGAGTCTGGAAACAGAGGGGCAGAAACAGGAGTCTGGAAACAGAGGGGGAGAAACAAGAGTCTGGAAACAGAGGGGCAGAAACAGGAGTGTGGAAACAGAGGGGGAGAAACAGGAGGCTGGAAACAGAGGGGCAGAAACAGGAGTGTGGAAACAGAGGGGGAGAAACAGGAGGCTGGAAACAGAGGGGCAGAAACAGGAGTCTGGAAACAGAGGGGGAGAAACAGGAGTCTGGAAACAGATGGTGAGAAACAGGAGTCTGGAAACAGCGGGGCAGAAATTGGAGTCTGGAAACAGAGGGGGAGAAACAGGAGTCTGGAAACAGAGGTGGAGAAACAGGAGTCTGGAAACACAGGGTGAGAAACAGAAGTCTGGAAACAGAGGGGCAGAAACAGGAGTCTGGAAACAGAGGGAGAGAAACAGGAGTCTGGAAACAGAGGGAGAGAAACAGGAGGCTGGAAACAGAGGGGCAGAAACCGGAGGCTGGAAACAGAGGGGCAGAAAGAGGAGACTGGAAACAGAGGGTGAGAAACTGAGTCTGGAAACAGAGGGGCAGAAACAGAAGTCTGGAAACAGAGGGGGAGAAACAGGAGTCTGGAAACAGAGGGGCAGAAACAGGAGTCTGAAAACAGAGGGGGAGAAACAGGGGTCTGCAAACAGAGGGGGAGAAACAGGAGTCTGGAAACAGAGGGGAGGAAACAGGAGTCTGGAAACAGAGGGGAAGAAACAGGAGTCTGGAAACAGAGGGGCAGAAACAGGAGTCTGAAAACAGAGGGGGAGAAACAGGGGTCTGCAAACAGAAGGGGAGAAACAGGAGTCTGGAAACAGAGGGGAGGAAACAGGAGTCTGGAAACAGAGGGGAAGAAACAGGAGTCTGCAAACAAAGGGCAAGATACAGGAGTCTGGAAACAGAGGGGGAGAAACAGGAGTCTGGAAACACAGGGTGAGAAACAGAAGTCTGGAAACAGAGGGGCAGAAACAGGAGTCTGGAAACAGAGGGAGAGAAACAGGAGTCTGGAAACAGAGGGAGAGAAACAGGAGGCTGGAAACAGAGGGGCAGAAACAGGAGGCTGGAAACAGAGGGGCAGAAAGAGGAGACTGGAAACAGAGGGTGAGAAACTGGAGTCTCGAAACAGAGGGGCAGAAACAGAAGTCTGGAAACAGAGGGGGAGAAACAGGAGTCTGGAAACAGAGGGGCAGAAACAGGAGTCTGAAAACAGAGGGGGAGAAACAGGGGTCTGCAAACAGAGGGGGAGAAACAGGTGTCTGGAAACAGAGGGGAGGAAACAGGAGTCTGGAAACAGAGGGGAAGAAACAGGAGTCTGCAAACAAAGGGCAAGATACAGGAGGCTGGAAACAGAGGGTGAGAAACAGGAGTCTGGAAACAGAGGGGCAGAAACCGGAGTCTGGAAACAGAGGGGCAGAAACAGGAGTGTGGAAACAGAGGGTGATAAACAGGAGTCTGGAAACAGAGGGTGAGAAACAGGAGTCTGGAAACAGTGGGGCAGAAACAGGAGTGTGGAAACAGAGGGGGAGAAACAGGAGTCTGGAAACAGTGGGCCAGAAACAGGAGTGTGGAAACAGAGGGGGAGAAACAGGAGGCTGGAAACAGAGGGTGAGAAACAGGAGGCTGGAAACAGAGGGTGAGAAACAGGAGTCTGGAAACAGAGGGGGAGAAACAGGCGTCTGGAAACAGAGGGGGAGAAACAGGAGTCTGGAAACAGAGGGGCAGAAACAGGAGTCTCGAAACAGAGGGGGAGAAACAGGAGTCTGGAAACAGAGGGCCAGAAACAGGAGTGTGGAAACAGAGGGGGAGAAACAGGAGGCTGGAAACAGAGGGTGAGAAACAGGAGTCTGGAAACAGAGGGGGAGAAACAGGCGTCTGGAAACAGAGGGGCAGAAACAGGAGACTGGAAACAGAGGGGCAGAAACAGGAGTCTGGAAACAGAGGAGGAGAATCAGGAGTCTGGAAACAGAGGGGGAGAAACAGGAGGCTGGAAACAGAGGGGGAGAAACAGGAGTCTGGAAACAGAGGGGCAGAAACAGGAGTCTGAAAACAGAGGGGGAGAAACAGGGGTCTGCAAACAGAGGGGGAGAAACAGGAGTCTGGAAACAGAGGGGAGGAAACAGGAGTCTGGAAACAGAGGGGAAGAAACAGGAGTCTGCAAACAAAGGGCAAGATACAGGAGGCTGGAAACAGAGGGTGAGAAACAGGAGTCTGGAAACAGAGGGGCAGAAACCGGAGTCTGGAAACAGAGGGGCAGAAACAGGAGTGTGGAAACAGAGGGTGATAAACAGGAGTCTGGAAACAGAGGGTGAGAAACAGGAGTTTGGAAACAGTGGGGCAGAAACAGGAGTGTGGAAACAGTGGGGGAGAAACAGGAGGCTGGAAACAGAGGGTGAGAAACAGGAGGCTGGAAACAGAGGGTGAGAAACAGGAGTCTGGAAACAGAGGGGGAGAAACAGGCGTCTGGAAACAGAGGGGGAGAAACAGGTGTCTGGAAACAGAGGGGCAGAAACAGGAGTCTGGAAACAGAGGGGGAGAAACAGGAGTCTGGAAACAGTGGGCCAGAAACAGGAGTGTGGAAACAGAGGGGGAGAAACAGGAGGCTGGAAACAGAGGGTGAGAAACAGGAGTCTGGAAACAGAGGGGGAGAAACAGGCGTCTGGAAACAGAGGGGCAGAAACAGGAGACTGGAAACAGAGGGGCAGAAACAGGAGTCTGGAAACAGAGGAGGAGAATCAGGAGTCTGGAAACAGAGGGGGAGAAACAGGAGGCTGGAAACAGAGGGGGAGAAACAGGAGTCTGGAAACAGAGGGGCAGAAACAGGAGTGTGGAAACAGAGGGGGAGAAACAGGAGGCTGGAAACAGAGGGGCAGAAACAGGAGTCTGGAAACAGAGGGCGAGAAACAGGAGGCTGGAAACAGAGGGTGAGAAACAGGAGTCTGGAAACAAAGCGGCAGAAACAGTAGTCTGGAAACAGAGGGGGAGAAACAGGAGTCTGGAAATTGATGGGGAGAAACAGGAGTCTGGAAACAGAGGGGGAGAAACAGGAGTCTGAAAACAGATGGGGAGAAACAGGAGTCTGGAAACAGAGGAGCAGAAACTGGAGTCTGGAAACAGAGGGGGAGAAACAGGAGGCTGGAAACAGAGGGGCAGAAACAGGAGGCTGGAAACAGAGGGGCAGAAACAGGAGTCTGGAAACAGAGGGGGAGAAACAGGAGTCTGGAAACAGAGGGGGAGAAACAGGAGTCTGGAAACAGAGGGGGAGAAACAGGAGTCTGGAAACAGAGGGGCAGAAACAGGAGCCTGGAAACAGAGGGGCAGAAACAGGAGTCTGAAAACAGAGGGGGAGAAACAGGCGTCTGGAAACAGAGGGGCAGAAACAGGAGTCTGGAAACAGAGGGTGAGAAACAGGAGTCTGGAAACAGAGAGGCAGAAACAGGAGTCTCGAAACAGAGGGGCAGAAACTGGAGTCTGGAAACAGAGGGGGAGAAACAAGAGTCTGGAAACAGAGGGGCAGAAACAGGAGTGTGGAAACAGAGGGGGAGAAACAGGAGGCTGGAAACAGAGGGGCAGAAACAGGAGTCTGGAAACAGAAGGGGAGAAACAGGAGTCTGGAAACAGATGGTGAGAAACAGGAGTCTGGAAACAGAGGGGCAGTAATAGGAGTCTGGAAACAGAGGGGGAGAAACAGGAGGCTGGAAACAGAGGGGCAGAAACAGGAGGCTGGAAACAGAGGGGCAGAAACAGGAGTCTGGAACCAGAGGGGGAGAAACAGGAGTCTGGAAATTGATGGGGAGAAACAGGAGTCAGGAAGCAGAGGGTGAGAAACAGGAGTCTGGAAACAGAGGGGCAGAAACCGGAGTCAGGAAACAGAGGGGCAGAAACAGGAGTCTGGAAACAGAGGGGGAGAAACAGGAGTCTGGAAACAGAGGTGCAGAAACAGGAGTCTGGTAACAGATGGGGAGAAACAGGAGTCAGTAAACAGAGGAGGAGAAACAGGAGTCTGGAAACAGAGTGGGAGAAACAGGAGGCTGGAAACAGAGGGGCAGAAACAGGAGGCTGGAAACAGAGGGGCAGAAACAGGAGGCTGGAAACAGAGGGGCAGAAACTGGAGGCTGGAAACAGAGGGGCAGAAACAGGAGTCTGGAAACAGAGGGGCAGAAACAGGAGTGTGGAAACAGAGGGGGAGAAACAGGAGTCAGGAAACAGAGGGGGAGAAACAGGAGGCTGGAAACAGAGGGGCAGAAAGAGGAGTCTGGAAACAGTGGGGCAGAAACAGGAGCCTGGAAACAGAGGGTGAGAAACAGGAGTCTGGAAACAGAGGGGGGGAAACAGGAGTCTGGAAACAGAGGGGCAGAAACAGGAGTCTGAAAACAGAGGAGGAGAAACAGGAGTCTGGAAACAGAGGGGGAGAAACAGGAGGCTGGAACAGAGGGGCAGAAACAGGAGGCTGGAAACAGAGGGGCAGAAACAGGAGTCTGGAAACAGAGGGGCAGAAACAGGAGTCTGGAAACAGAGGGGGAGAATCAGGAGTCTGGAAACAGAGGGGGAGAAACAGGAGGCTGGAAACAGAGGGGCAGAAACAGGAGTCTGGAAACAGAGAGGCAGAAACAGGAGTCTGGAAACAGAGGGTGAGAAACAGGAGTCTGGAAACAGAGGGGCAAAAACAGGAGTGTGGAAACAGAGGGGGAGAAACAGGAGGCTGGAAACAGAGGGGCAAAAACAGGAGTGTGGAAACAGAGGGGGAGAAACAGGAGGCTGGAAACAGAGGGGGAGAAACAGGAGTCAGGAAACAGAGGGTGAGAAAGAGGAGGCTGGAAACAGAGGGGCAGAATCAGGAGGCTCGAAACAGAGGGGCAGAAACAGCAGTCTGGAAACAGAGGGTGAGAAACATGAGTCTGGAAACAGAGAGGCAGAAACAGGAGTCTGGAAACAGAGGGGCAGAAACAGGAGTCTGGAAACAGAGGGGGAGAAACAAGAGTCTGGAAACAGAGGGGCAGAAACAGGAGTGTGGAAACAGAGGGGGAGAAACAGGAGGCTGGAAACAGAGGGGCAGAAAGAGGAGTCTGGAAACAGTGGGGCAGAAACAGGAGCCTGGAAACAGAGGGTGAGAAACAGGAGTCTGGAAACAGAGGGGGGGAAACAGGAGTCTGGAAACAGAGGGGCAGAAACAGGAGTCTGAAAACAGAGGAGGAGAAACAGGAGTCTGGAAACAGAGGGGGAGAAACAGGAGGCTGGAACAGAGGGGCAGAAACAGGAGGCTGGAAACAGAGGGGCAGAAACAGGAGTCTGGAAACAGAGGGGCAGAAACAGGAGTCTGGAAACAGAGGGGGAGAATCAGGAGTCTGGAAACAGAGGGGGAGAAACAGGAGGCTGGAAACAGAGGGGCAGAAACAGGAGTCTGGAAACAGAGAGGCAGAAACAGGAGTCTGGAAACAGAGGGTGAGAAACAGGAGTCTGGAAACAGAGGGGCAAAAACAGGAGTGTGGAAACAGAGGGGGAGAAACAGGAGGCTGGAAACAGAGGGGCAAAAACAGGAGTGTGGAAACAGAGGGGGAGAAACAGCAGTCTGGAAACAGAGGGTGAGAAACAGGAGTCTGGAAACAGAGAGGCAGAAACAGGAGTCTGGAAACAGAGGGGCAGAAACAGGAGTCTGGAAACAGAGGGGGAGAAACAAGAGTCTGGAAACAGAGGGGCAGAAACAGGAGTGTGGAAGCAGAGGGGGAGAAACAGGAGGCTGGAAACAGAGGGGCAGAAACAGGAGTGTGGAAACAGAGGGGGAGAAACAGGAGGCTGGAAACAGAGGGGCAGAAACAGGAGTCGGGAAACAGAGGGGGAGAAACAGGAGTCTGGAAACAGATGGTGAGAAACAGGAGTCTGGAAACAGAGGGGCAGAAATTGGAGTCTGGAAATAGAGGGGGAGAAACAGGAGTCTGGAAACAGAGGGGGAGAAACAGGAGTCTGGAAACACAGGGTGAGAAACAGAAGTCTGGAAACAGAGGGGCAGAAACAGGAGTCTGGAAACAGAGGGAGAGAAACAGGAGTCTGGAAACAGAGGGAGAGAAACAGGAGGCTGGAAACAGAGGGGCAGAAACAGGAGGCTGGAAACAGAGGGGCAGAAAGAGGAGACTGGAAACAGAGGGTGAGAAACTGAGTCTGGAAACAGAGGGGCAGAAACAGAAGTCTGGAAACAGAGGGGGAGAAACAGGAGTCTGGAAACAGAGGGGCAGAAACAGGAGTCTGAAAACAGAGGGGGAGAAACAGGGGTCTGCAAACAGAGGGGGAGAAACAGGAGTCTGGAAACAGAGGGGAGGAAACAGGAGTCTGGAAACAGAGGGGAAGAAACAGGAGTCTGGAAACAGAGGGGCAGAAACAGGAGTCTGAAAACAGAGGGGGAGAAACAGGGGTCTGCAAACAGAAGGGGAGAAACAGGAGTCTGGAAACAGAGGGGAGGAAACAGGAGTCTGGAAACAGAGGGGAAGAAACAGGAGTCTGCAAACAAAGGGCAAGATACAGGAGTCTGGAAACAGAGGGGGAGAAACAGGAGTCTGGAAACACAGGGTGAGAAACAGAAGTCTGGAAACAGAGGGGCAGAAACAGGAGTCTGGAAACAGAGGGAGAGAAACAGGAGTCTGGAAACAGAGGGAGAGAAACAGGAGGCTGGAAACAGAGGGGCAGAAACAGGAGGCTGGAAAAAGAGGGGCAGAAAGAGGAGACTGGAAACAGAGGGTGAGAAACTGGAGTCTCGAAACAGAGGGGCAGAAACAGAAGTCTGGAAACAGAGGGGGAGAAACAGGAGTCTGGAAACAGAGGGGCAGAAACAGGAGTCTGAAAACAGAGGGGGAGAAACAGGGGTCTGCAAACAGAGGGGGAGAAACAGGAGTCTGGAAACAGAGGGGAGGAAACAGGAGTCTGGAAACAGAGGGGAAGAAACAGGAGTCTGCAAACAAAGGGCAAGATACAGGGGCTGGAAACAGAGGGTGAGAAACAGGAGTCTGGAAACAGAGGGGCAGAAACCGGAGTCTGGAAACAGAGGGGCAGAAACAGGAGTGTGGAAACAGAGGGTGATAAACAGGAGTCTGGAAACAGAGGGTGAGAAACAGGAGTCTGGAAACAGTGGGGCAGAAACAGGAGTGTGGAAACAGAGGGGGAGAAACAGGAGTCTGGAAACAGTGGGCCAGAAACAGGAGTGTGGAAACAGAGGGGGAGAAACAGGAGGCTGGAAACAGAGGGTGAGAAACAGGAGGCTGGAAACAGAGGGTGAGAAACAGGAGTCTGGAAACAGAGGGGGAGAAACAGGCGTCTGGAAACAGAGGGGGAGAAACAGGAGTCTGGAAACAGAGGGGCAGAAACAGGAGTCTGGAAACAGAGGGGGAGAAACAGGAGTCTGGAAACAGTGGGCCAGAAACAGGAGTGTGGAAACAGAGGGGGAGAAACAGGAGGCTGGAAACAGAGGGTGAGAAACAGGAGTCTGGAAACAGAGGGGGAGAAACAGGCGTCTGGAAACAGAGGGGCAGAAACAGGAGACTGGAATCAGAGGGGCAGAAACAGGAGTCTGGAAACAGAGGAGGAGAATCAGGAGTCTGGAAACAGAGGGGGAGAAACAGGAGGCTGGAAACAGAGGGGGAGAAACAGGAGTCTGGAAACAGAGGGGCAGAAACAGGAGTGTGGAAACAGAGGGGGAGAAACAGGAGGCTGGAAACAGAGGGGCAGAAACAGGAGTCTGGAAACAGAGGGCGAGAAACAGGAGGCTGGAAACAGAGGGTGAGAAACAGGAGTCTGGAAACAGAGCGGCAGAAACAGTAGTCTGGAAACAGAGGGGGAGAAACAGGAGTCTGGAAATTGATGGGGAGAAACAGGAGTCTGGAAACAGAGGGGGAGAAACAGGAGTCTGAAAACAGATGGGGAGAAACAGGAGTCTGGAAACAGAGGAGCAGAAACTGGAGTCTGGAAACAGAGGGGGAGAAACAGGAGGCTGAAAACAGAGGTGCAGAAACAGGAGGCTGGAAACAGAGGGGCAGAAACAGGAGTCTGGAAACAGAGGGGGAGAAACAGGAGTCTGGAAACAGAGGGGGAGAAACAGGAGTCTGGAAACAGAGGGGGAGAAACAGGAGTCTGGAAACAGAGGGGCAGAAACAGGAGCCTGGAAACAGAGGGGCAGAAACAGGAGTCTGAAAACAGAGGGGGAGAAACAGGCGTCTGGAAACAGAGGGGCAGAAACAGGAGTCTGGAAACAGAGGGTGAGAAACAGGAGTCTGGAAACAGAGGGGCAGAAACTGGAGTCTGGAAACAGAGGGAGAGAAACAAGAGTCTGTAAACAGAGGGGCAGAAACAGGAGTGTGGAAACAGAGGGGGAGAAACAGGAGGCTGGAAACAGAGGGGCAGAAACAGGAGTCTGGAAACAGAGGGGGAGAAACAGGAGTCTGGAAACAGATGGTGCGAAACAGGAGTCTGGAAACAGAGGGGCAGCAATAGGAGTCTGGAAACAGACGGGGAGAAACAGGAGGCTGGAAACAGAGGGGCAGAAACAGGAGGCTGGAAACAGAGGGGCAGAAACAGGAGTCTGGAACCAGAGGGGGAGAAACAGGAGTCTGGAAATTGATGGGGAGAAACAGGAGTCAGGAAGCAGAGGGTGAGAAACAGGAGTCTGGAAACAGAGGGGCAGAAACCGGAGTCAGGAAACAGAGGGGCAGAAACAGGAGTCTGGAAACAGAGGGGCAGAAACAGGAGTCTGGAAACAGATGGGGAGAAACAGGAGTCAGTAAACAGAGGAGGAGAAACAGGAGTCTGGAAACAGAGTGGGAGAAACAGGAGGCTGGAAACAGAGGGGCAGAAACAGGAGGCTGGAAACAGAGGGGCAGAAACAGGAGTCTGAAAACAGAGGAGGAGAAACAGGAGTCTGGAAACAGAGGGGGAGAAACAGGAGGCTGGAACAGAGGGGCAGAAACAGGAGGCTGGAAACAGAGGGGCAGAAACAGGAGTCTGGAAACAGAGGGGCAGAAACAGGAGTCTGGAAACAGAGGGGGAGAATCAGGAGTCTGGAAACAGAGGGGGAGAAACAGGAGGCTGGAAACAGAGGGGCAGAAACAGGAGTCTGGAAACAGAGAGGCAGAAACAGGAGTCTGGAAACAGAGGGTGAGAAACAGGAGTCTGGAAACAGAGGGGCAAAAACAGGAGTGTGGAAACAGAGGGGGAGAAACAGGAGGCTGGAAACAGAGGGGCAAAAACAGGAGTGTGGAAACAGAGGGGGAGAAACAGGAGGCTGGAAACAGAGGGGGAGAAACAGGAGTCAGGAAACAGAGGGTGAGAAAGAGGAGGCTGGAAACAGAGGGGCAGAATCAGGAGGCTCGAAACAGAGGGGCAGAAACAGCAGTCTGGAAACAGAGGGTGAGAAACAGGAGTCTGGAAACAGAGAGGCAGAAACAGGAGTCTGGAAACAGAGGGGCAGAAACAGGAGTCTGGAAACAGAGGGGGAGAAACAAGAGTCTGGAAACAGAGGGGCAGAAACAGGAGTGTGGAAACAGAGGGGGAGAAACAGGAGGCTGGAAACAGAGGGGCAGAAAGAGGAGTCTGGAAACAGTGGGGCAGAAACAGGAGCCTGGAAACAGAGGGTGAGAAACAGGAGTCTGGAAACAGAGGGGGGGAAACAGGAGTCTGGAAACAGAGGGGCAGAAACAGGAGTCTGAAAACAGAGGAGGAGAAACAGGAGTCTGGAAACAGAGGGGGAGAAACAGGAGGCTGGAACAGAGGGGCAGAAACAGGAGGCTGGAAACAGAGGGGCAGAAACAGGAGTCTGGAAACAGAGGGGCAGAAACAGGAGTCTGGAAACAGAGGGGGAGAATCAGGAGTCTGGAAACAGAGGGGGAGAAACAGGAGGCTGGAAACAGAGGGGCAGAAACAGGAGTCTGGAAACAGAGAGGCAGAAACAGGAGTCTGGAAACAGAGGGTGAGAAACAGGAGTCTGGAAACAGAGGGGCAAAAACAGGAGTGTGGAAACAGAGGGGGAGAAACAGGAGGCTGGAAACAGAGGGGCAAAAACAGGAGTGTGGAAACAGAGGGGGAGAAACAGCAGTCTGGAAACAGAGGGTGAGAAACAGGAGTCTGGAAACAGAGAGGCAGAAACAGGAGTCTGGAAACAGAGGGGCAGAAACAGGAGTCTGGAAACAGAGGGGGAGAAACAAGAGTCTGGAAACAGAGGGGCAGAAACAGGAGTGTGGAAACAGAGGGGGAGAAACAGGAGGCTGGAAACAGAGGGGCAGAAACAGGAGTGTGGAAACAGAGGGGGAGAAACAGGAGGCTGGAAACAGAGGGGCAGAAACAGGAGTCGGGAAACAGAGGGGGAGAAACAGGAGTCTGGAAACAGATGGTGAGAAACAGGAGTCTGGAAACAGAGGGGCAGAAATTGGAGTCTGGAAACAGAGGGGGAGAAACAGGAGTCTGGAAACAGAGGGGGAGAAACAGGAGTCTGGAAACACAGGGTGAGAAACAGAAGTCTGGAAACAGAGGGGCAGAAACAGGAGTCTGGAAACAGAGGGAGAGAAACAGGAGTCTGGAAACAGAGGGAGAGAAACAGGAGGCTGGAAACAGAGGGGCAGAAACAGGAGGCTGGAAACAGAGGGGCAGAAAGAGGAGACTGGAAACAGAGGGTGAGAAACTGAGTCTGGAAACAGAGGGGCAGAAACAGAAGTCTGGAAACAGAGGGGGAGAAACAGGAGTCTGGAAACAGAGGGGCAGAAACAGGAGTCTGAAAACAGAGGGGGAGAAACAGGGGTCTGCAAACAGAGGGGGAGAAACAGGAGTCTGGAAACAGAGGGGAGGAAACAGGAGTCTGGAAACAGAGGGGAAGAAACAGGAGTCTGGAAACAGAGGGGCAGAAACAGGAGTCTGAAAACAGAGGGGGAGAAACAGGGGTCTGCAAACAGAAGGGGAGAAACAGGAGTCTGGAAACAGAGGGGAGGAAACAGGAGTCTGGAAACAGAGGGGAAGAAACAGGAGTCTGCAAACAAAGGGCAAGATACAGGAGTCTGGAAACAGAGGGGGAGAAACAGGAGTCTGGAAACACAGGGTGAGAAACAGAAGTCTGGAAACAGAGGGGCAGAAACAGGAGTCTGGAAACAGAGGGAGAGAAACAGGAGTCTGGAAACAGAGGGAGAGAAACAGGAGGCTGGAAACAGAGGGGCAGAAACAGGAGGCTGGAAAAAGAGGGGCAGAAAGAGGAGACTGGAAACAGAGGGTGAGAAACTGGAGTCTCGAAACAGAGGGGCAGAAACAGAAGTCTGGAAACAGAGGGGGAGAAACAGGAGTCTGGAAACAGAGGGGCAGAAACAGGAGTCTGAAAACAGAGGGGGAGAAACAGGGGTCTGCAAACAGAGGGGGAGAAACAGGAGTCTGGAAACAGAGGGGAGGAAACAGGAGTCTGGAAACAGAGGGGAAGAAACAGGAGTCTGCAAACAAAGGGCAAGATACAGGGGCTGGAAACAGAGGGTGAGAAACAGGAGTCTGGAAACAGAGGGGCAGAAACCGGAGTCTGGAAACAGAGGGGCAGAAACAGGAGTGTGGAAACAGAGGGTGATAAACAGGAGTCTGGAAACAGAGGGTGAGAAACAGGAGTCTGGAAACAGTGGGGCAGAAACAGGAGTGTGGAAACAGAGGGGGAGAAACAGGAGTCTGGAAACAGTGGGCCAGAAACAGGAGTGTGGAAACAGAGGGGGAGAAACAGGAGGCTGGAAACAGAGGGTGAGAAACAGGAGGCTGGAAACAGAGGGTGAGAAACAGGAGTCTGGAAACAGAGGGGGAGAAACAGGCGTCTGGAAACAGAGGGGGAGAAACAGGAGCCTGGAAACAGAGGGGCAGAAACAGGAGTCTGGAAACAGAGGGGGAGAAACAGGAGTCTGGAAACAGTGGGCCAGAAACAGGAGTGTGGAAACAGAGGGGGAGAAACAGGAGGCTGGAAACAGAGGGTGAGAAACAGGAGTCTGGAAACAGAGGGGGAGAAACAGGCGTCTGGAAACAGAGGGGCAGAAACAGGAGACTGGAATCAGAGGGGCAGAAACAGGAGTCTGGAAACAGAGGAGGAGAATCAGGAGTCTGGAAACAGAGGGGGAGAAACAGGAGGCTGGAAACAGAGGGGGAGAAACAGGAGTCTGGAAACAGAGGGGCAGAAACAGGAGTGTGGAAACAGAGGGGGAGAAACAGGAGGCTGGAAACAGAGGGGCAGAAACAGGAGTCTGGAAACAGAGGGCGAGAAACAGGAGGCTGGAAACAGAGGGTGAGAAACAGGAGTCTGGAAACAGAGCGGCAGAAACGGTAGTCTGGAAACAGAGGGGGAGAAACAGGAGTCTGGAAATTGATGGGGAGAAACAGGAGTCTGGAAACAGAGGGGGAGAAACAGGAGTCTGAAAACAGATGGGGAGAAACAGGAGTCTGGAAACAGAGGAGCAGAAACTGGAGTCTGGAAACAGAGGGGGAGAAACAGGAGGCTGAAAACAGAGGTGCAGAAACAGGAGGCTGGAAACAGAGGGGCAGAAACAGGAGTCTGGAAACAGAGGGGGAGAAACAGGAGTCTGGAAACAGAGGGGGAGAAACAGGAGTCTGGAAACAGAGGGGGAGAAACAGGAGTCTGGAAACAGAGGGGCAGAAACAGGAGCCTGGAAACAGAGGGGCAGAAACAGGAGTCTGAAAACAGAGGGGGAGAAACAGGCGTCTGGAAACAGAGGGGCAGAAACAGGAGTCTGGAAACAGAGGGTGAGAAACAGGAGTCTGGAAACAGAGGGGCAGAAACTGGAGTCTGGAAACAGAGGGAGAGAAACAAGAGTCTGTAAACAGAGGGGCAGAAACAGGAGTGTGGAAACAGAGGGGGAGAAACAGGAGGCTGGAAACAGAGGGGCAGAAACAGGAGTCTGGAAACAGAGGGGGAGAAACAGGAGTCTGGAAACAGATGGTGCGAAACAGGAGTCTGGAAACAGAGGGGCAGCAATAGGAGTCTGGAAACAGACGGGGAGAAACAGGAGGCTGGAAACAGAGGGGCAGAAACAGGAGGCTGGAAACAGAGGGGCAGAAACAGGAGTCTGGAACCAGAGGGGGAGAAACAGGAGTCTGGAAATTGATGGGGAGAAACAGGAGTCAGGAAGCAGAGGGTGAGAAACAGGAGTCTGGAAACAGAGGGGCAGAAACCGGAGTCAGGAAACAGAGGGGCAGAAACAGGAGTCTGGAAACAGAGGGGCAGAAACAGGAGTCTGGAAACAGATGGGGAGAAACAGGAGTCAGTAAACAGAGGAGGAGAAACAGGAGTCTGGAAACAGAGTGGGAGAAACAGGAGGCTGGAAACAGAGGGGCAGAAACAGGAGGCTGGAAACAGAGGGGCAGAAACAGGAGGCTGGAAACAGAGGGGCAGAAACAGGAGGCTGGAAACAGAGGGGCAGAAACTGGAGTTTGGAAACAGGGGGGGAGAAACAGGAGGCTGGAAACAGAGGGGCAGAAACAGGAGGCTGGAAACAGAGGGGCAGAAACAGGAGTCTGGAAACAGAGGGGGAGAAACAGGAGTCTGGAAACAAGAGGGGCAGAAACAGGAGTCTGAAAACAGATGGGGAGAAACAGGAGTCTGTAAACAGAGGAGGAGAAACAGGAGTCTGGAAACTGAGGGGGAGAAACAGGAGGCTGGAAACAGAGGGGCAGAAACTGGAGGCTGGAAACAGAGGGGCAGAAACAGGAGTCTGGAAACAGAGGGGCAGAAACAGGAGTGTGGAAACAGAGGGGGAGAAACAGGAGTCAGGAAACAGAGGGGGAGAAACAGGAGGCTGGAAACAGAGGGGCAGAAAGAGGAGTCTGGAAACAGTGGGGCAGAAACAGGAGCCTGGAAACAGAGGGTGAGAAACAGGAGTCTGGAAACAGAGGGGGGGAAACAGGAGTCTGGAAACAGAGGGGCAGAAACAGGAGTCTGAAAACAGAGGAGGAGAAACAGGAGTCTGGAAACAGAGGGGGAGAAACAGGAGGCTGGAACAGAGGGGCAGAAACAGGAGGCTGGAAACAGAGGGGCAGAAACAGGAGTCTGGAAACAGAGGGGCAGAAACAGGAGTCTGGAAACAGAGGGGGAGAATCAGGAGTCTGGAAACAGAGGGGGAGAAACAGGAGGCTGGAAACAGAGGGGCAGAAACAGGAGTCTGGAAACAGAGAGGCAGAAACAGGAGTCTGGAAACAGAGGGTGAGAAACAGGAGTCTGGAAACAGAGGGGCAAAAACAGGAGTGTGGAAACAGAGGGGGAGAAACAGGAGGCTGGAAACAGAGGGGCAAAAACAGGAGTGTGGAAACAGAGGGGGAGAAACAGGAGGCTGGAAACAGAGGGGCAGAAACAGGAGTCTGGAAACAGAGGGGGAGAAACAGGAGTCAGGAAACAGAGGGTGAGAAAGAGGAGGCTGGAAACAGAGGGGCAGAATCAGGAGGCTCGAAACAGAGGGGCAGAAACAGCAGTCTGGAAACAGAGGGTGAGAAACAGGAGTCTGGAAACAGAGAGGCAGAAACAGGAGTCTGGAAACAGAGGGGCAGAAACAGGAGTCTGGAAACAGAGGGGGAGAAACAAGAGTCTGGAAACAGAGGGGCAGAAACAGGAGTGTGGAAACAGAGGGGGAGAAACAGGAGGCTGGAAACAGAGGGGCAGAAATAGGAGTGTGGAAACAGAGGGGGAGAAACAGGAGGCTGGAAACAGAGGGGCAGAAACAGGAGTCTGGAAACAGAGGGGGAGAAACAGGAGTCTGGAAACAGATGGTGAGAAACAGGAGTCTGGAAACAGAGGGGCAGAAATTGGAGTCTGGAAACAGAGGGGGAGAAACAGGAGTCTGGAAACAGAGGTGGAGAAACAGGAGTCTGGAAACACAGGGTGAGAAACAGAAGTCTGGAAACAGAGGGGCAGAAACAGGAGTCTGGAAACAGAGGGAGAGAAACAGGAGTCTGGAAACAGAGGGAGAGAAACAGGAGGCTGGAAACAGAGGGGCAGAAACAGGAGGCTGGAAACAGAGGGGCAGAAAGAGGAGACTGGAAACAGAGGGTGAGAAACTGGAGTCTGGAAACAGAGGGGCAGAAACAGAAGTCTGGAAACAGAGGGGGAGAAACAGGAGTCTGGAAACAGATGGTGAGAAACAGGAGTCTGGAAACAGAGGGGCAGAAATTGGAGTCTGGAAACAGAGGGGGAGAAACAGGAGTCTGGAAACAGAGGGGGAGAAACAGGAGTCTGGAAACACAGGGTGAGAAACAGAAGCCTGGAAACAGAGGGGCAGAAACAGGAGTCTGGAAACAGAGGGAGAGAAACAGGAGTCTGGAAACAGAGGGAGAGAAACAGGAGGCTGGAAACAGAGGGGCAGAAACAGGAGGCTGGAAACAGAGGGGCAGAAAGAGGAGACTGGAAACAGAGGGTGAGAAACTGGAGTCTGGAAACAGAGGGGCAGAAACAGAAGTCTGGAAACAGAGGGGGAGAAACAGGAGTCTGGAAACAGAGGGGCAGAAACAGGAGTCTGAAAACAGAGGGGGAGAAACAGGGGTCTGCAAACAGAGGGGGAGAAACAGGAGTCTGGAAACAGAGGGGAGGAAACAGGAGTCTGGAAACAGAGGGGAAGAAACAGGAGTCTGGAAACAGAGGGGCAGAAACAGGAGTCTGAAATCAGAGGGGGAGAAACAGGGGTCTGCAAACAGAAGGGGAGAAACAGGAGTCTGGAAACAGAGGGGAGGAAACAGGAGTCTGGAAACAGAGGGGAAGAAACAGGAGTCTGCAAACAAAGGGCAAGATACAGGAGTCTGGAAACAGAGGGGGAGAAACAGGAGTCTGGAAACAGATGGTGAGAAACAGGAGTCTGGAAACAGAGGGGCAGAAATTGGAGTCTGGAAACAGAGGGGGAGAAACAGGTGTCTGGAAACAGATGGTGAGAAACAGGAGTCCGGAAACAGAGGGGCAGAAATTGGAGTCTGGAAACAGAGGGGGAGAAACAGGAGTCTGGAAGCAGAGGGGGAGAAACAGGAGTCTGAAAACACAGGGTGAGAAACAGAAGTCTGGAAACAGAGGGGCAGAAGCAGGAGTCTGGAAACAGAGGGGGAGAAACAAGAGTCTGGAAACAGAGGGAGAGAAACAGGAGGCTGGAAACAGAGGGGCAGAAACAGGAGGCTGGAAACAGAGGGGCAGAGAGAGGAGACTGGAAACAGAGGGGGAGAAACAGGGGTGTGCAAACAGAGGGGGAGAAACAGGAGTCTGGAAACAGAGGGGCAGAAACAGGAGTCTGGAAACAGAGGGGCAGAAACAGGAGTCTGGAAACAGAGGGGCAGAAACAGGAGTCTGGAAACAGAGGGGCAGAAACAGGAGTGTGGAAACAGAGGGTGATAAACAGGAGTCTGGAAGCAGAGGGTGAGAAACAGGAGCCTGGAAACAGTGGGGCAGAAACAGGAGTGTGGAAACAGTGGGGGAGAAACAGGAGGCTGGAAACAGAGGGGCAGAAACAGGAGTCTGGAAACAGAGGGGCAGAAACAGGAGTCTGGAAACAGAGGGGGAGAAACAGGAGTCTGGAAACAGTGGGGCAGAAACAGGAGTGTGGAAACAGAGGGGGAGAAACAGGAGGCTGGAAACTGAGGGTGAGAATCAGGAGGCTGGAAACAGAGGGTGAGAAACAGGATTCTGGAAACAGAGGGGGAGAAACAGGCGTCTGGAAACAGAGGGGCAGAAACAGGAGACTGGAAACAGAGGGACGGAAACAGGAGTCTGGAAACAGAGGGGGAGAAACAGGAGTCTGGAAACAGAGGGGGAGAAACAGGAGTGTGGAAACAGAGGGGGACAAACAGGAGGCTGGAAACAGAGGGGCAGAAACAGGAGTCTGGAAACAGAGAGGGAGAAACTGGAGTCTGGAAACTGATGTTGAGAAACAGGAGTCTGGAAACAGAGGGCAGAAATAGGAGTCTGGAAACAGTGGGGAGAAACAGGAGGCTGGAAACAGAGGGGGAGAAACAGGAGTCTGGAAACACAGGGTGAGAAACAGAAGTCTGGAAACAGAGGGGCAGAAACAGGAGTCTGGAAACAGAGGGGGAGAATCATGAGTCTGGAAACAGAGGGAGATAAACAGGAGACTGGAAACAGAGGGGCAGAAACAGGAGGCTGGAAACAGAGGGGCAGAAAGAGGAGACCGGAAACAGAGGGGGAGAAACAGGAGTCAGGAAACAGTGTGTGAGAAAGAGGAGGCTGGAAACAGAGGGGCAGAATCAGGAGGCTCGAAACAGAGGGGCAGAAACAGCAGTCTGGAAACAGAGGGTGAGAAACAGGAGTCTGGAAACAGAGAGGCAGAAACAGGAGTCTGGAAACAGAGGGGCAGAAACAGGAGTCTGGAAACAGAGGGGGAGAAACAAGAGTCTGGAAACAGAGGGGCAGAAACAGGAGTGTGGAAACAGAGGGGGAGAAACAGGAGGCTGGAAACAGAGGGGCAGAAACAGGAGTCTGGAAACAGAGTGGGAGAAACAGGAGTCTGGAAACAGATGGTGAGAAACAGGAGTCTGGAAACAGAGGGGCAGAAACAGGAGTCTGGAAACAGAGGGGCAGAAACAGGAGTCTGGAAACAGAGGGCGAGAAACAGGAGGCTGGAAACAGAGGGTGAGAAACAGGAGTCTGGAAACAGAGCGGCAGAAACAGGGGTCTGGAAACAGAGGGGGAGAAACAGGAGTCAGGAAACAGAGGGTGAGAAACAGGAGGCTGGAAGCAGAGGGGCAGAAACCGGAGTCAGGAAACAGAGGGGCAGAAACAGGAGTCTGGAAACAGAGGGGGAGAAACAGGAGTCTGGAAACAGAGGGGCAGAAACAGGAGTCTGAAAACAAATGGGGAGAAACAGGAGTCAGTAAACAGAGGAGGAGAAACAGGAGTCTGGAAACAGAGTGGGAGAAACAGGAGGCTGGAAACACAGGGGCAGAAACAGGAGGCTGGAAACAGAGGGGCAGAAACAGGAGTCTGGTAACAGAGGGGCAGATACAGGAGTTTGGAAACAGGGGGGGAGAAACAGGAGGCTGGAAACAGAGGAGCAGAAACAGGAGGCTGGAAACACACGGGCAGAAACAGGAGTCTGGAAACAGAGGGGGAGAAACAGGAGTCTGGAAACAAGAGGGGCAGAAACAGGAGTCTGAAAACAAATGGGGAGAAACAGGAGTCTGTAAACAGAGGAGGAGAAACAGGAGTCTGGAAACAGAGGGGGAGAAACAGGAGGCTGGAAACAGAGGGGCAGAAACTGGAGGCTGGAAACAGAGGGGCAGAAACAGGAGTCTGGAAACAGAGGGGCAGAAACAGGAGTCTGGAAACAGAGGGGGAGAAAGACGAGGCTGGAAACAGAGGGGCAGAAAGAGGAGTCTGGAAACAGTGGGGCAGAAACAGGAGCCTGGAAACAGAGGGTGAGAAACAGGAGTCTGGAAACAGAGGGGGGGAAACAGGAGTCTGGAAACAGAGGGGCAGAAACAGGAGTCTGAAAACAGAGGAGGAGAAACAGGTGTCTGGAAACAGAGGGGGAGAAACAGGAGGCTGGAACAGAGGGGCAGAAACAGGAGTCTGGAAACAGAGGGGCAGAAACAGGAGTGTGGAAACAGAGGGGGAGAAAGACGAGGCTGGAAACAGAGGGGCAGAAAGAGGAGTCTGGAAACAGTGGGGCAGAAACAGGAGCCTGGAAACAGAGGGTGAGAAACAGGAGTCTGGAAACAGAGGGGGGGAAACAGGAGTCTGGAAACAGAGGGGCAGAAACAGGAGTCTGAAAACAGAGGAGGAGAAACAGGTGTCTGGAAACAGAGGGGGAGAAACAGGAGGCTGGAACAGAGGGGCAGAAACAGGAGTCTGGAAACAGAGGGGCAGAAACAGGAGTCTGGAAACAGAGGGGCAGAAACAGGAGTCTGGAAACAGAGGGGGAGAATCAGGAGTCTGGAAACAGAGGGGGAGAAACAGGAGGCTGGAAACAGAGGGGCAGAAACAGGAGTCTGGAAACAGAGGGGCAGAAACAGGAGTCTGGTAACAGAGGGGGAGAAACAAGAGTCTGGAAACAGAGGGGCAGAAGCAGGAGTGTGGAAACAGAGGGGGAGAAACAGGAGGCTGGAAACAGAGGGGCAGAAACAGGAGTCTGGAAACAGAGGGGGAGAAACAGGAGTCAGGAAACAGAGGGTGAGAAAGAGGAGGCTGGAAACAGAGGGGCAGAATCAGGAGGCTCGAAACAGAGGGGCAGAAACAGCAGTCTGGAAACAGAGGGTGAGAAACAGGAGTCTGGAAACAGAGAGGCAGAAACAGGAGTCTGGAAACAGAGGGGCAGAAACAGGAGTCTGGAAACAGAGGGGGAGAAACAAGAGTCTGGAAACAGAGGGGCAGAAACAGGAGTGTGGAAACAGAGGGGGAGAAACAGGAGGCTGGAAACAGAGGGGCAGAAACAGGAGTCTGGAAACAGAGGGGGAGAAACAGGAGTCTGGAAACAGATGGTGAGAAACAGGAGTCTGGAAACAGAGGGGCAGAAACAGGAGTCTGGAAACAGAGGGGCAGAAACAGGAGTCTGGAAACAGAGGGCGAGAAACAGGAGGCTGGAAACAGAGGGTGAGAAACAGGAGTCTGGAAACAGAGCGGCAGAAACAGGGGTCTGGAAACAGAGGGGGAGAAACAGGAGTCTGGAAATTGATGGGGAGAAACAGGAGTCAGGAAACAGAGGGTGAGAAACAGGAGGCTGGAAGCAGAGGGGCAGAAACCGGAGTCAGGAAACAGAGGGGCAGAAACAGG
Source organism: Carcharhinus amblyrhynchos (assembly GCF_965287045.1). Taxonomy (NCBI): domain Eukaryota; kingdom Metazoa; phylum Chordata; class Chondrichthyes; order Carcharhiniformes; family Carcharhinidae; genus Carcharhinus; species Carcharhinus amblyrhynchos. The sequence goes on from NW_027650613.1 coordinate 51,537, forward strand.
AGTCTGGAAACAGAGGGGGAGGAACAGGAGTCTGGAAACAGAGGGGCAGAAACAGGAGTCTGAAAACAAATGGGGAGAAACAGGAGTCAGTAAACAGAGGAGGAGAAACAGGAGTCTGGAAACAGAGTGGGAGAAACAGGAGGCTGGAAACACAGGGGCAGAAACAGGAGGCTGGAAACAGAGGGGCAGAAACAGGAGTCTGGTAACAGAGGGGCAGATACAGGAGTTTGGAAACAGAGGGGGAGAAACAGGAGTCTGGAAACAAGAGGGGCAGAAACAGGAGTCTGAAAACAAATGGGGAGAAACAGGAGTCTGTAAACAGAGGAGGAGAAACAGGAGTCTGGAAACAGAGGGGGAGAAAGACGAGGCTGGAAACAGAGGGGCAGAAAGAGGAGTCTGGAAACAGTGGGGCAGAAACAGGAGCCTGGAAACAGAGGGTGAGAAACAGGAGTCTGGAAACAGAGGGGGGGAAACAGGAGTCTGGAAACAGAGGGGCAGAAACAGGAGTCTGAAAACAGAGGAGGAGAAACAGGAGTCTGGAAACAGAGGGGGAGAAACAGTTGGCTGGAACAGAGGGGCAGAAACAGGAGGCTGGAAACAGAGGGGCAGAAACAGGAGTCTGGAAACAGAGGGGCAGAAACAGGAGTCTGGAAACAGAGGGGGAGAATCAGGAGTCTGGAAACAGAGGGGGAGAAACAGGAGGCTGGAAACAGAGGGGCAGAAACAGGAGTCTGGAAACAGAGGGGGGAGAAACAAGAGTCTGGAAACAGAGGGGCAGAAGCAGGAGTGTGGAAACAGAGGGGGAGAAACAGGAGGCTGGAAACAGAGGGGCAGAAACAGGAGTCTGGAAACAGAGGGGGAGAAACAGGAGTCAGGAAACAGAGGGTGAGAAAGAGGAGGCTGGAAACAGAGGGGCAGAATCAGGAGGCTCGAAACAGAGGGGCAGAAACAGCAGTCTGGAAACAGAGGGTGAGAAACAGGAGTCTGGAAACAGAGAGGCAGAAACAGGAGTCTGGAAACAGAGGGGCAGAAACAGGAGTCTGGAAACAGAGGGGGAGAAACAAGAGTCTGGAAACAGAGGGGCAGAAACAGGAGTGTGGAAACAGAGGGGGAGAAACAGGAGGCTGGAAACAGAGGGGCAGAAACAGGAGTCTGGAAACAGAGGGGGAGAAACAGGAGTCTGGAAACAGATGGTGAGAAACAGGAGTGTGGAAACAGAGGGGCAGAAATTGGAGTCTGGAAACAGAGGGGGAGAAACAGGAGTCTGGAAACAGAGGGGGAGAAACAGGAGTCTGAAAACACAGGGTGAGAAACAGAAGTCTGGAAACAGAGGGGCAGAAACAGGAGTCTGGAAACAGAGGGGGAGAAACAGGAGTCTGGAAACAGAGGGAGAGAAACAGGAGGCTGGAAACAGAGGGGCAGAAACAGGAGGCTGGAAACAGAGGGGCAGAGAGAGGAGACTGGAAACACAGGGTGAGAAACAGGAGTCTGGAAACAGAGGGGAAGTAACAGAAGTCTGGAAACAGAGGGGGAGAAACAGGAGCCTGGAAACAGAGGGGCAGAAACAGGAGTCTGAAAAAACAGGGGGAGAAACAGGGGTCTGCAAACAGAGGGGGAGAAACAGGAGTCTGGAAACAGAGGGGCAGAAACAGGAGGCTGGAAACAGAGGGGCAGAAACAGGAGTGTGGAAACAAAGGGTGATAAACAGGAGTCTGGAAGCAGAGGGGCAGAAACAGGAGTCTGAAAACAGAGGGGGAGAAACAGGGGTCTGGAAACAGAGGGGCAGAAACAGGAGTCTGCAAACAGAGGGGCAGAAACAGGAGTCTGAAAACAGAGGGGGAGAAACAGGGGTCTGCAAACAGAGGGGGAGAAACAGGTGTCTGGGAACAGAGGGGCAGAAACAGGAGGCTGGAAACAGAGGGGCAGAAACAGGAGTCTGCAAACAGAGGGGCAGAAACAGGAGTCTGGAAACAGAGGGGCAGAAACAGGAGTCTGGAAACAGAGGGCGAGAAACAGGAGGCTGGAAACAGAGGGGGAGAAACAGGAGTCTGGAAACACAGGGTGAGAAACAGAAGTCTGGAAACAGAGGGGCAGAAACAGGAGTCTGGAAACAGAGGGGGAGAATCATGAGTCTGGAAACAGAGGGAGATAAACAGGAGACTGGAAACAGAGGGGCAGAAACAGGAGGCTGGAAACAGAGGGGCAGAAAGAGGAGACCGGAAACAGAGGGGGAGAAACAGGAGTCAGGAAACAGTGTGTGAGAAAGAGGAGGCTGGAAACAGAGGGGCAGAATCAGGAGGCTCGAAACAGAGGGGCAGAAACAGCAGTCTGGAAACAGAGGGTGAGAAACAGGAGTCTGGAAACAGAGAGGCAGAAACAGGAGTCTGGAAACAGAGGGGCAGAAACAGGAGTCTGGAAACAGAGGGGGAGAAACAAGAGTCTGGAAACAGAGGGGCAGAAACAGGAGTGTGGAAACAGAGGGGGAGAAACAGGAGGCTGGAAACAGAGGGGCAGAAACAGGAGTCTGGAAACAGAGTGGGAGAAACAGGAGTCTGGAAACAGATGGTGAGAAACAGGAGTCTGGAAACAGAGGGGCAGAAACAGGAGTCTGGAAACAGAGGGGCAGAAACAGGAGTCTGGAAACAGAGGGCGAGAAACAGGAGGCTGGAAACAGAGGGTGAGAAACAGGAGTCTGGAAACAGAGCGGCAGAAACAGGGGTCTGGAAACAGAGGGGGAGAAACAGGAGTCAGGAAACAGAGGGTGAGAAACAGGAGGCTGGAAGCAGAGGGGCAGAAACCGGAGTCAGGAAACAGAGGGGCAGAAACAGGAGTCTGGAAACAGAGGGGGAGAAACAGGAGTCTGGAAACAGAGGGGCAGAAACAGGAGTCTGAAAACAAATGGGGAGAAACAGGAGTCAGTAAACAGAGGAGGAGAAACAGGAGTCTGGAAACAGAGTGGGAGAAACAGGAGGCTGGAAACACAGGGGCAGAAACAGGAGGCTGGAAACAGAGGGGCAGAAACAGGAGTCTGGTAACAGAGGGGCAGATACAGGAGTTTGGAAACAGGGGGGGAGAAACAGGAGGCTGGAAACAGAGGAGCAGAAACAGGAGGCTGGAAACACACGGGCAGAAACAGGAGTCTGGAAACAGAGGGGGAGAAACAGGAGTCTGGAAACAAGAGGGGCAGAAACAGGAGTCTGAAAACAAATGGGGAGAAACAGGAGTCTGTAAACAGAGGAGGAGAAACAGGAGTCTGGAAACAGAGGGGGAGAAACAGGAGGCTGGAAACAGAGGGGCAGAAACTGGAGGCTGGAAACAGAGGGGCAGAAACAGGAGTCTGGAAACAGAGGGGCAGAAACAGGAGTCTGGAAACAGAGGGGGAGAAAGACGAGGCTGGAAACAGAGGGGCAGAAAGAGGAGTCTGGAAACAGTGGGGCAGAAACAGGAGCCTGGAAACAGAGGGTGAGAAACAGGAGTCTGGAAACAGAGGGGGGGAAACAGGAGTCTGGAAACAGAGGGGCAGAAACAGGAGTCTGAAAACAGAGGAGGAGAAACAGGTGTCTGGAAACAGAGGGGGAGAAACAGGAGGCTGGAACAGAGGGGCAGAAACAGGAGTCTGGAAACAGAGGGGCAGAAACAGGAGTCTGGAAACAGAGGGGGAGAAAGACGAGGCTGGAAACAGAGGGGCAGAAAGAGGAGTCTGGAAACAGTGGGGCAGAAACAGGAGCCTGGAAACAGAGGGTGAGAAACAGGAGTCTGGAAACAGAGGGGGGGAAACAGGAGTCTGGAAACAGAGGGGCAGAAACAGGAGTCTGAAAACAGAGGAGGAGAAACAGGTGTCTGGAAACAGAGGGGGAGAAACAGGAGGCTGGAACAGAGGGGCAGAAACAGGAGTCTGGAAACAGAGGGGCAGAAACAGGAGTCTGGAAACAGAGGGGCAGAAACAGGAGTCTGGAAACAGAGGGGGAGAATCAGGAGTCTGGAAACAGAGGGGGAGAAACAGGAGGCTGGAAACAGAGGGGCAGAAACAGGAGTCTGGAAACAGAGGGGCAGAAACAGGAGTCTGGTAACAGAGGGGGAGAAACAAGAGTCTGGAAACAGAGGGGCAGAAGCAGGAGTGTGGAAACAGAGGGGGAGAAACAGGAGGCTGGAAACAGAGGGGCAGAAACAGGAGTCTGGAAACAGAGGGGGAGAAACAGGAGTCAGGAAACAGAGGGTGAGAAAGAGGAGGCTGGAAACAGAGGGGCAGAATCAGGAGGCTCGAAACAGAGGGGCAGAAACAGCAGTCTGGAAACAGAGGGTGAGAAACAGGAGTCTGGAAACAGAGAGGCAGAAACAGGAGTCTGGAAACAGAGGGGCAGAAACAGGAGTCTGGAAACAGAGGGGGAGAAACAAGAGTCTGGAAACAGAGGGGCAGAAACAGGAGTGTGGAAACAGAGGGGGAGAAACAGGAGGCTGGAAACAGAGGGGCAGAAACAGGAGTCTGGAAACAGAGGGGGAGAAACAGGAGTCTGGAAACAGATGGTGAGAAACAGGAGTCTGGAAACAGAGGGGCAGAAACAGGAGTCTGGAAACAGAGGGGCAGAAACAGGAGTCTGGAAACAGAGGGCGAGAAACAGGAGGCTGGAAACAGAGGGTGAGAAACAGGAGTCTGGAAACAGAGCGGCAGAAACAGGGGTCTGGAAACAGAGGGGGAGAAACAGGAGTCTGGAAATTGATGGGGAGAAACAGGAGTCAGGAAACAGAGGGTGAGAAACAGGAGGCTGGAAGCAGAGGGGCAGAAACCGGAGTCAGGAAACAGAGGGGCAGAAACAGGAGTCTGGAAACAGAGGGGGAGGAACAGGAGTCTGGAAACAGAGGGGCAGAAACAGGAGTCTGAAAACAAATGGGGAGAAACAGGAGTCAGTAAACAGAGGAGGAGAAACAGGAGTCTGGAAACAGAGTGGGAGAAACAGGAGGCTGGAAACACAGGGGCAGAAACAGGAGGCTGGAAACAGAGGGGCAGAAACAGGAGTCTGGTAACAGAGGGGCAGATACAGGAGTTTGGAAACAGAGGGGGAGAAACAGGAGTCTGGAAACAAGAGGGGCAGAAACAGGAGTCTGAAAACAAATGGGGAGAAACAGGAGTCTGTAAACAGAGGAGGAGAAACAGGAGTCTGGAAACAGAGGGGGAGAAAGACGAGGCTGGAAACAGAGGGGCAGAAAGAGGAGTCTGGAAACAGTGGGGCAGAAACAGGAGCCTGGAAACAGAGGGTGAGAAACAGGAGTCTGGAAACAGAGGGGGGGAAACAGGAGTCTGGAAACAGAGGGGCAGAAACAGGAGTCTGAAAACAGAGGAGGAGAAACAGGAGTCTGGAAACAGAGGGGGAGAAACAGTTGGCTGGAACAGAGGGGCAGAAACAGGAGGCTGGAAACAGAGGGGCAGAAACAGGAGTCTGGAAACAGAGGGGCAGAAACAGGAGTCTGGAAACAGAGGGGGAGAATCAGGAGTCTGGAAACAGAGGGGGAGAAACAGGAGGCTGGAAACAGAGGGGCAGAAACAGGAGTCTGGAAACAGAGGGGGGAGAAACAAGAGTCTGGAAACAGAGGGGCAGAAGCAGGAGTGTGGAAACAGAGGGGGAGAAACAGGAGGCTGGAAACAGAGGGGCAGAAACAGGAGTCTGGAAACAGAGGGGGAGAAACAGGAGTCAGGAAACAGAGGGTGAGAAAGAGGAGGCTGGAAACAGAGGGGCAGAATCAGGAGGCTCGAAACAGAGGGGCAGAAACAGCAGTCTGGAAACAGAGGGTGAGAAACAGGAGTCTGGAAACAGAGAGGCAGAAACAGGAGTCTGGAAACAGAGGGGCAGAAACAGGAGTCTGGAAACAGAGGGGGAGAAACAAGAGTCTGGAAACAGAGGGGCAGAAACAGGAGTGTGGAAACAGAGGGGGAGAAACAGGAGGCTGGAAACAGAGGGGCAGAAACAGGAGTCTGGAAACAGAGGGGGAGAAACAGGAGTCTGGAAACAGATGGTGAGAAACAGGAGTGTGGAAACAGAGGGGCAGAAATTGGAGTCTGGAAACAGAGGGGGAGAAACAGGAGTCTGGAAACAGAGGGGGAGAAACAGGAGTCTGAAAACACAGGGTGAGAAACAGAAGTCTGGAAACAGAGGGGCAGAAACAGGAGTCTGGAAACAGAGGGGGAGAAACAGGAGTCTGGAAACAGAGGGAGAGAAACAGGAGGCTGGAAACAGAGGGGCAGAAACAGGAGGCTGGAAACAGAGGGGCAGAGAGAGGAGACTGGAAACACAGGGTGAGAAACAGGAGTCTGGAAACAGAGGGGAAGTAACAGAAGTCTGGAAACAGAGGGGGAGAAACAGGAGCCTGGAAACAGAGGGGCAGAAACAGGAGTCTGAAAAAAGAGGGGGAGAAACAGGGGTCTGCAAACAGAGGGGGAGAAACAGGAGTCTGGAAACAGAGGGGCAGAAACAGGAGGCTGGAAACAGAGGGGCAGAAACAGGAGTGTGGAAACAAAGGGTGATAAACAGGAGTCTGGAAGCAGAGGGGCAGAAACAGGAGTCTGAAAACAGAGGGGGAGAAACAGGGGTCTGGAAACAGAGGGGCAGAAACAGGAGTCTGCAAACAGAGGGGCAGAAACAGGAGTCTGAAAACAGAGGGGGAGAAACAGGGGTCTGCAAACAGAGGGGGAGAAACAGGTGTCTGGGAACAGAGGGGCAGAAACAGGAGGCTGGAAACAGAGGGGCAGAAACAGGAGTCTGCAAACAGAGGGGCAGAAACAGGAGTCTGGAAACAGAGGGGCAGAAACAGGAGTCTGGAAACAGAGGGCGAGAAACAGGAGGCTGGAAACAGAGGGTGAGAAACAGGAGTCTGGAAACAGAGCGGCAGAAACAGGAGCCTGGAAACAGAGGGGGAGAAACAGGAGTCTGGAAATTGATGGGGAGAAACACGAGTCAGGAAACAGAGGGTGAGACACAGGAGTCTGGAAACAGAAGGGCAGAAACCGGAGTCTGGAAACAGAGGGGCAGAAACAGGAGTCTGGAAACAGAGGGGGAGAAAAAGGAGTCTGGAAACAGAGGGGCAGAAACAGGAGTCTGAAAACAGATGGGGAGAAACAGGAGTCTGTAAACAGAGGAGGAGAAACAGGAGTCTGGAAACAGAGGGGGAGAAACAGGAGGCCGGAAACAGAGGGGCAGAAACAGGAGGCTGGAAACAGAGGGGGAGAAACAGGAGTCTGGAAACAGAGGCGGAGAAACAGGAGGCTGGAAACAGAGGGGCAGAAAGAGGAGTCTGGAAACAGTGGGGCAGAAACAGGAGCCTGGAAACAGAGGGTGAGAAACAGGAGTCTGGAAACAGAGGGGGCGAAACAGGAGTCTGGAAACAGAGGGGGAGAAACAGGAGGCCGGAAACAGAGGGGCAGAAACAGGAGGCTGGAAAC
>NW_027650614.1:0-58876 GCF_965287045.1 Carcharhinus amblyrhynchos
TGTTCGCCTCCTGGGGAAGAGAGGGGCGGGAAAGAGAGAGGGGTGGGGAAGAGAGAGAGGGGTGGGGAAGAGGTGCCACGGGGAGGGCAGGCCATGGGGAGGTGGGGGATGAACATAAGAACATAAGAAATAGGAGCAGGAGTAGGCCATCTAGCCCTTCGAGCCTGCCCCGCCATTCAATAAGATCATGGCTGATCTGTCGTGGCTCAGTTCCACTTTCCCGCCCTCTCCCCATAACCCTTAATCCCCTCTCTTATCAAAAACCCATCAACCCGCTTCTTAAAAATATTTAGCGAGGCAGCCTCCACCACTTCAACGGGCAGAGAATTCCAGAGATTCACCACCCTTTGAGCGAAGAAGTTCCTCCTCAACTCCGTTCTAAACCACTCCCCCTTTATCTTGAGGCTGTGCCCCCTAGTCCTACTGTCTTTTTTGAGCGGGAAGAGTCTCTCCACCTCTATCCTATCCATCCCATTCATCATCTTATAGGTCTCAATGAGATCTCCCCTCATTCTTCTAAACTCTAACGAGTACAAGCCTAGTTTATTCAGCCTCTCCTCATAGCTCAACCCCCTCAACTCCGGTATCAGCCTAGTAAACCTCCTCTGCACTCCCTCCAAGGCCAAAATATCCTTGCGCAGGTGCGGCACCCAAAACTGCACACAGTACTCCAGCTGCGGCCTCACCAATGCCCTATACAGCTGCAGCAAGACCTCCCTACTTTTATATTCAATCCCCCTCGCTATGAAGGCCAGCATCCCATTCGCCTTCCTGACCACCTGCAAGCTGGGTTTTTGCGACTCATGCACAAGGACCCCGAGGGAGAGGTGGGGGGGATGGCGTGGGGACGGGGGATAAACAGAGAACATGATCCAGAAACCCGAGCATCAGCAGATCCCACACCCACACCCACCCTACCTCGCAACGCAGCGGCTCCACAGGAGAACACAACACCACCGCCACCCCCCTCACCGTCTCCCCCTCTTCTCCTCCCTCTCACCCTCCCTCTCCTCTCCCCATCTCCCCTCCACTCCCCCCTCTCTCACCCTTTCCACTCTACCCCCTCCCTCTCACCCTTTCCACTCTGCTCCCTCCCTCTCACCCTTTCCACTCTACCCCCTCCCTCTCACCCTTTCCACTCTACCCCCTCCCTCTCACCCTTTCCACTCTACCCCCTCCCTCTCCGCCCCCCCCCCCCATCTCCCCCTCTTCTCCCCTCCCCGTCTCTCACCCTCTCCAGTCTACCCCTCCCCGTCTCCCTCCCTCGCTGTCTCTCACCTCCTCTCCGAAGTTGACGATATCCACGTTCACCTTCTCCTTCTTCAGTCTCTTGGCCAACTTGACCAACTGGTGGTGGGGTGGGGGGGGGTGGGGTGGGGGGGGTGTGGAAACGAAGAACAAACGGCCATTAGAGATCGAGACTTCAAAACTCCCACCCCGCCCCCCCCCCCCCCCCCACACACCGAGCGCCGCCCAGCCCATCACACACCCTTCACGGGCATTACCCACTCCCGCCTCCCCGGCGGCAACGCCCAATTGTCGAGTGAGGCTCTGGATGGGAAGGGGGGGTTATTCGACTGCAGCAGGCATCACGAGAGAGCCAGTCTCAAGCGGGCTGGAGGGAGGAGAGAGAGAGAGAGAGAGACGCAGTCTGGTTTTACAAATCGCGGTCCGCCATCGCCCAGGTAAACCTCTGCAGAAGAGCCACATATCGGTCCTCAGCTCCTCCCGCTCCCCCGGGCTGGGCCACAGGATTCAAGCACAGCAAGATCCCAGAACGGGCAGCACGGTAAACCAATCAGATCACCTGGTTTCCGGTGACCTGGGTTTGAGGGGCAACTAACGAGCCCAGGGTAAAGCAACTACAGACCAGGGTGCCTGCCAGCGAGACAGGGTTCACTCCAAACTCTACCCGTGAATCCCTCCCCTCAACTCAGGGTGGCACGGTGGGTTAGCACTGCAGCCTCTCAGCGCCAGGGACCCGGGTTCGATTCCCGACTCGGGTCACTGTCTGTGCGGAGTCTGCACGTTCTCCCCGTGTCTGCGTGGGTTTCCTCCGGCTGCTCCGGTTTCCTCCCACAGTCTGGAAGTCTGTGCTGGTTAGGGTGTGGATTGGGCCATGCTAAATTCTCCCTCAGTGTAACCCGGACAGGAGTTTGGCGACAGGGGGAATTTTCACAGTAACTTCATTGCAGTGTTAACGTAAGCTGACTTGTGACACAAACAAATAAACACCGGGAGAGACCACAGATTAAGGACGCACACACTGCCCGGTTCTGGAATGTTCTGAGTAAGCTTTGGGAAGGGGGAGGGGTGAACGAGGGGGCGTTTGCAGCGGGTGGGAGCAGGGAGAACCCCCGGCAGTAACTCACGTCCTTCTCATTATCATCCACGGGGCTGCCAACGAACACGATGATTCTCGTTTTGTGATTCTTCCCCTGGCGATGTTTCAGAGCCAGCTACAAAACACAGCAACATTTACACCGCATCGTACTGGGTTCCACCACACACTCACCGGTCCCACACTCATCCCCACTACCCCCCCCCCACTGCAGGAGCCAGTTCCACACTCATCCCCACTACCCCCCCCCCCTCCACCGCGGGAGCCAGTCCCACACTTATCCCCACCGCCTCACCCCGCGGGAGCCAGTCCCGCACTCATCCCCACCGCCCCCCCTGCGGGAGCGAGTCCCACATCCTCCCTCCCCCCCCCCACCCCCAACTCCCCCCGCGGGACCGAGTCCCACATCCTCCCCCCCCAACCCCCAACTCCCCCACTGTGGGAGCGAGTCCCACATTCTCCTGCACTCTCTGGGTAAAGAGGTTTCTCCTAAATTCCACGATTGGATCTATTGTTGACTATCGCTTATTGATTGGGGGGCCCCCCCCACCACCAAGTTTTGCTCTCCCTTGTACAAGCGGAAACACCTTCTCTGCCCCGGCCTGTTCAACTCTGTTCTGGTAGTCACAGCCTCCTGGTGTGCGCGTGTCCCCCAAGGAGGGAGCCGTGAGTACACAGTAACCCGCAGCTTGGGAAGCTGAGACCTGGGGATGGGGGTGCAACACTGACAAGAGGGAACAGTGACGATGGTCAGCAGGGAAAACTCGGCAATAAAGAGGGGCCTCACTTCGCCGCAGGAACGCAGGCACCCCAAGCCAACCCGGCACAGCTGCAGTCCCGCCAAGATCACCCAGTCAGCCCCCAGGGGAGGTGGGGGGGGAGGAGGAGGCCATTCAGCCCCTCAACTCTGTTCCAGTCAACGAGATCACAACTGATCTGCGGTCTAACTTCACCAATCTCCCTCTGCCCCACCGCGCCAGGTGTTTTTAGAGGAGTGTAAGGGGTTTAACAGGCGCGGGGTGGGGAGAGAACAAAGAGAATTCCAGCACAGGAACAGGCCCTTCGGGCCCTCCAAGCCTGCATCGACCGTGCTGCCCCGACTGAACTAAAACCCCCCCCCCCACCCTTCCGGGGACCATATCCCTCTATTCCCATCCTATTCATGTATTTGTCAAGATGCCCCTTAAAACTCACTACCGTATCCGCTTCCACTACCTCCCCCGGCAGTGAGTTCCAGACACCCACCCACTCTCTGTGTAAAAAACCTGCCTCGTACATCTCCTTTAAACCTTGCCCGTTAAACCTGTGCCCCCCGACTCTTCCACCCTGGGGGAAAAAGCTCCTGACTATCCACTCTACACCCCTCATAATCTTGTAGACTTCTATCAGGTCTCCCCCTCAACCTCCAGTGGGAACAAACCAAGTTTCTCCAACCTCTCCTCATAGCTAATGCCCTCCGTACCAGGGGCAACATCCTGATAAATCTTTTCTGTCACCCTCTCCAAAGCCTCCACATCCTTCTGGTAGTGTGGGTGACCCAGAATTGAACACTATATTCCAAGTGCGGCCTTGCTAAGGTTCTATAAAGCTGCAACGTGATTTGCCCAATTTTTAAACTCAATACCCTGGCCGATAAAGGCAAGCATTGCCGTATGCCTTCTCGACCACCTTCTCCACCTGCGTCGCCACTTTCAGTGGCCTGTGTACCTGTACGCCCAGATCCCTCTGCCTATCGATGCTCTGAAGGGTTCTGCCATTTACTGTATATTTCCCAGTACAGAGAGAGCCAGTGGGTGGGTGAGGGGGATTCTCCCGTTTTTACCTCACGCTGTAAAAGGACAATCCTTTGTGGGATTGCGCTGTGCGCGCATTCTCCTGCGCTCTAATATTGTCGAGGCACAAACACAGTTCTTGGGTGCCACTCCCCACCCACACCCCCACCTCCTCCGGAAGCCGGGGCAGGCGCCACCCGAACGCAGTAGGGGTCCGGACTTACATGGGCTACTCGGATGCCGGTGCAGAAACTGATCTTCCCCGTGGGCTGGACAGCGTGAAGCTTCGAGAGAATGCGACCAGTGTCAGGGGTGAGGGTGGTGAGCACCTCACAGTTACTGCAGACAAGAGGGAGAGAGAGGGGTTAAAATAAAACATCGCAAACACACACAGCCACGTGCTGAGCGCCGCACCGCGGGAGGGCCGGCGCCGAGAGTGGTGGACACTTACTTGGCGAGGGTGATGAGTCCGACATTGTTCTCCGGGTTGCTCCTGGTCTTGGAGTGACAGACTATGTTGACTGCGTCCTGCTGGGCCTGCAGCCTGGTGGGCAGGAAGTCACCATTTCTCATGTACTCACTGTTGTCCACACTGCAACAACAGGGGATGGGGAGGAGGTGGTTAGAAAGCAGCGTGGCACAGCTGGCAACACCTTCACCGTGCCCTGCAAGAAGCAATCTCCCTCCCTCTCTTAACCAGGAACGGGAAGCAGCCATTCAGCCCATCCCAGCTGATGGTGCTGGTTTGTATCTCAATGCCACCCGTCCAGCCTGGCTCCAGTCCCTTCGTCCAACCAGTGTCTGACCGGCCCCCTCTTACAGAATTACAAATGTCGCCCCGAATGCCCCCCAAGCAACCACGGCCGCTCCTGGAGCTGGTGGTTCCGCAACTCCACTCCCCTCCAATACATAAATATTTATTCACAGGAGTGGCTGGCCAACTCCAGTATTTATCACCCATCCTAACTGCCCTTTCACTAGGTAGTGCGTGAGCCACCATCTTGAACCCACTGCAGTGTGGGGTAGGTACACCCACAGCGCTGTTAGGGAGGGAGTGGCCGATATATTTCCAAGTCAGGATGGGGAGTGGCTCGAAGGGGGAACTTGCAGGGGGTGGTGTTTCCCATGTGTCTGCTGCCCCCCCTTGTCCTTCTAGATGGTAGAGGTGGTGGGTTTGGAAGGTGCTGTGGAAGGAGCCTTGGCGAGTCGCTGTGGGGCATCTTGTAGATGGTACACACGGCTGTGTCGGTGGTGGAGGGAGTGAGTGTTTGGGGTTAGCGTGTCGATCGAGCGGGGCTGCTTTGTCCTGGATGGTGTTGAGCTTCTCGAGTGTTGTTGGGAGCCGCACTCATCCAAGGGGAGATTACATACCACCCCTCTGTGTGAAAAGGCTACCTTTCAGGTCCCCCTTTCGCCTCTCACCTTCAACTCCTGCCCTCTCGTTTTGGACTCCCCTTACCCTGGGGGAAAAGACCCCGGCTATTCACCTGATCTATGCCCCTCGTGGTTTTATAAACCTCTACAAGATCATCCTCTCATCCTTCTACACTCCAGGGGGAAAAGTCCCGGACCATCCAGCCTCTCCTCAGAATTCCAACACTCCAGTCCCGATAACATCCGTGTAAATCTTCTTTTGTCCTCTTTCCAGTTTAATAACATCCTTCCTATAGCAGGGCTGTGTGCAGAATTGTACGCAGTGCTCCAAACGAGGCCACACCAATGTCACGTACGGTTGTAACGTAACGTCCCAACTCCTGTACTCAATGCCCTGATCGATGAAGGCAAGTGTGGCCAATGCCTTCCTCACCACCCTGTCTACCTGTGAGGCCACTTTCAGGGAACGATCTACCTACGCCCCTAGGTGTCTCTGTTCAACAACACTCCGCAGGGCCCTACCATTACCTGTGTAAGTCCTGCTGCGGTCTGACCAAAATGCATCACCTCCCGCTTATTCGAATTGAACTCCATCCGCCAGTCCTTGGCCCAGCTGATCAAGATCCCGTTGTAGTTATAGAAAACCTTCTTCACTGTCCGCTACACTGCCAATTTTGGTGTCATCCGTGAACTTATTAACCGTGCCTCCGATATTCTCATCCAAATCATTAACATAAATGACAAACGAGAGTGGACCCAGCACCGATCGCTGTGACACACCAGCGGTCACAGGCCTCCAGTCTGAAAAACAACCTTCTACCACGACCCTCTGTCTCCTACCAACACAGTAAGAAGTCTCACAACACCAGGTTAAAGTCCAACCAGTTTATTTGATAGTAAACCCACAAGCTTTTGGAAATGGTGTTCCTTCATCAGGTGTGTGGAAGTTTTCTGATCAGAGAAGGGCATATAAAGGCACACACAGTTTACCGAATACTGATTAGAATGCAAGTCTTTACAGCTAACCTGCTATTCAAGTCTTAAAGACGCAGATCTCCACTTATATTGTCTGCATCCCACAGCCAGGTTTCTGTATATAAGCTACGGTGCACCATAGAAAGCAATCTTTCTGGTTGTATCACAGCTTGGTCTGGGCTCCTGCTCTGCCCAAGACTGCAAGGAGCTACAAAAGATCGTGAACAAAGCCCAGTCCCATGACACAAACCAGCCTCCCATCCATTGACTCTGTCTGCACTTTCTGCTGCCTCGGGGAAAAGCAGCCGGCATAATCAAGGACCCCACACGCAACCCGGACATTCTCTCTTCCACCATCTTACATCGGGGAAAAATGTACAAAAGATTGAGGTCATGTACCAATCGACTCAAGAACAGCTTCTTCTGTGTTGCGATGTTGCTCTTTGTAAAACTGTCTGACTTAGAGATTAAAACAAAGAGATGCAGATGTATATGGAGTACACAGGCAGAAACAATTGTACAGAGGGGCCAGGCAGCAGTGTTGCCGAGACAACAGGCTGTTTTTGAATTTTAACCAGTTTAAACAAGGTGTTTGAACAGCAGCAGCCTGTTAAGATTTAACTTTGGTGTTTTGGTAACCTGAGAACCAATCATACTGTGGGAATGTTGACATCATCAGGGGGATAAGTGACAGCTCTCAGCTCCAGAGAGAGACAACAACAATCTCTGACACAGCCAATAACCTTTAGTTCAAAGCGTTATCTGAATAGAAAAGATACCAAAATAAAGGAGATTCCAGGCGGAAGAAAGATGATTCCAGAAGATAAAACTGGTTCTATTTTGGAAATGACTTAAATTCTATTTTTTTCCTTTGTCAATAAGTGGGAATTGTGTTTATCTAAATGGCATTCCGTTAGAATAACATTTTATTTCGGTTTGTTAGTAGTTAACTTGTTCACTGCTAGGGTTACTTGTTGATTTTACAGAGTGTGTGTCATAGGGTGTTATTTCCATTTAACTAAGAAACATTGCTGAACAGCACATTGTACTACTGCTCACACGCACTTTAACAGATTACAAGGCGAGGATTTCTTCTTTGAGTGGTTAACTGTTAGTCCTGAGAGAGGGCATCAACCTCCCCTTTATAGCACCTGCTGCTGTCAGACTTTTGAATGGACCTACCTCGGATTAAGTGGATCTTTCTCTACAGCCTAGCTGTGACTGTAACACTACATTCTGCACCCTCTCCTTTCCTTCTCTATGAACTGTATGTGTACAGTGTGCAAGAAACAATACTTTTCACTGTATCCCAATACACATGACAATAATAAATCCATGTACTCTATGAATGGTATGCTTTGTCTGTATAAGCTCACAAGAAACAATACTTTTTACTGTATCCCAATATATGTGAAATAAATCAAATCCATGTTCTCTACGAACAGTATGCTTTGTCTGTATAGTGCGCAACAATACTTTTCACTGTCCCAATACATGTGACAATAATAAATCAGATGTACTCTATAAATGGTACGCTTCGACTAATTAGCATAAGAAACAATACTTTTCACTGTATCCCAATAATGTGACAATAATAAATCAAATCTATGCACTCTATGAATAGTATGCTTTGTCTGTGTAGCATGCAGGAAACAATACTTTTCACTGTATCCCAATACATGACAATAATACAAATTGAAACAAAAAAGGAATTATTTGACAAACAGACCCAGAGCACCTATAAAGAGAGACCGTCATGAGGGAGGATATCACAATACACATGACAATAATAAATCAGATCTAAATGAGGGGGACACAGTGGGTTCGCACGGCTGTCTCACAGCGCCAGGGACCCGGGTTCCATTCCCGGCTCGGGGTCTCTGTCTGTGTGGAGTCTGCACATTCTCCCCATGTCAGCGTGGGTTTCCTCCGGGTGCTCCGGTTTCCTCCCACAGTCTGAAACACTGTGCTGGTTAGGGTGGATTGGGCCGTGCTAAATTCCCCCTCAGTGTATCCCGGACAGGCGCCGGACTGTGGCCGCTGGGAGGAGGTTTGGGGCCTGGCGGTGACTCAGGGATTTGCGGCTCCGCTCCCCCCGCGGGGAGGAGAGGGCGAAGGGGGGTGATTGTCATTGCAGCCCCGGGCCTGAGGCTCGGTGCCCGGCTCCCTCCCTGTCCCTCTACCCCTCACTCACCACACCATTGTGCTCTCCAACACCATCTTGTCACCGTCTCTATCCCCGCTCCGGCCTTCTGCCTACCGCCAGCAACCCCGCCGCCCATTGGGGGCAGCCCGCAGGAGCGGCGGCCCAATCGCCGCCCGCCTTACTGCGAATCCCCGCCCATCGACGCGCTGACGCAGACACGCACGCCCAATCGGAGCCCGGCTCTGCCCCCCAGCGGTTGCGCCATCGCGTCACTCTGGGCGCCGTGCGACGTCATCGCGTCCACCTCAGACGTGCTTCAACGTCATCACGTCCGCCTCGGGCACTTTGCAACGTCACCACGTCCGCCTCAAGCATTCTGCAACGTCATCACGTCCGTCTGAGGCACCCCGCCACGTCACCACGTCCGACTCGGGCGCACTTCAACGTCATCACGCCCGGGCCCATCCCGTCCACACTGTGGTCATGTCCGCTGCCCCACACAACCTCATCCCACTTTTGACTCAGGCCGTGCGTCATTACGTCACCACGCTCCATCAGGTCCGGCACCGCCCATATCATTACGTCCCTCCCTCGGGTTGCTGGGAGTTGTAGTTTCTGACTCCCTCCCAGCAACTCCAACCCCATAGAAACAGATCTCTGCAGTGAGGCCACTCAGCCCATTGTATCTGCCCACCTACTGTCCCGAAGGACAGTACCCAGACCCAACTCTCTCTATTCCTGTAATCCCAGGCATTCAGCATGGCCAATCTAACTAACCTACACATCTTTGGACACTAAGGGGCAATTTAGCATGGCCAATCCATCTACATAAGAACATATGAAATAGGAGCAGGAGTAGGCCATCTAGCCCTTCGAGCCTGCCCCGCCATTCAATAAGATCATGGCTGATCTGAAGTGGATCAGTTCCACTTTCCCGCTTTCTCCCCATAACCCTTAATTCCCTTGTCTATCAAAAACCTATCTACCCGTGACTTAAATATATTCAGCGAGGTAGCCTCCACCACTTCAACAGGCAGAGATCCAAACTGCATCAAAACTGCATGTCTTTCAGACTGTGGGAGGAAACCGGAGTACCCAGAGGAAAACCCACACAGACACAGGGAGAACATGCAGAACCCATACAGACAGTGACCCGAGGCCAGAATCGAACCCAGGTCCTTGGCATTGCGAGGCAGCAGTGCTAACCCACTGTGCCACCATTTCACATGTTTCCCTGCAGGATGTTTGCACAATCCTGGCACTTTGTCGGTGCCATGTTGTCTGCAGCCAGTGTCCACTATTGCTAGTGAAGCAGTACAATTGATACCCCATTTGTTTTAATCTGAACTAATGCAGCGTTCTGTTGTTTCCACATTCACCTGGGATTGCAGAGGAGAGTGTGATTCAGAGAATTGACAGGTCGGGTGATATGACTGGGGACAGATTTGGTTTCACAAAGAATTCCAGTTTAGTTCCCCAGATGTAGCATTGAAAGCTGCAGGGAGACTTATCCATCCCTGTCTCCAAAGTCTGAAGACTGGAAGCTGTTAGAGACTGGATTTATTTCTCTACTTTGCTGTCTTGTGGATTTATCTTTCTCTGAAAAAGTGCTGTTTGGATCTCTGTCCATAGGTGCTAAAAGCTGGAAATCTAGTTTCACGTGAGTGTAAGAACTAGGAGCAGGAGTGGGCCATCTGACCCCTTGAACCTGCTCCGCTGTTCAATAAGATCATGGCTGATCTTTTCATGGATTCAGCTCCACTTACCCACCTGCTCTCCTTAATTCTTTACTGTTCCAAAATCTATCTATCCTTGCCTTAAAAACATTCAATGAGGGAGCCTCAACTGGGCAGGGAATTCCACAGATTCACAACCCTTTGTGTGAAGAAGTTCCGCCTCAACTCAGTCCTAAATCTGCTCCCTCTTATTTGAGGCCACGTCCCCTAAGTTCTAGTTTCACCCACCAGTGGAAACAACTTCCCTACTTAGCTTACATGTTTCTATATCTCCCCTCATTCTTCAGAATTCCAGTAAGTATAGTCCCAGTCAACTGTCTTTCCTCATAAGCAAACCCTCTCAATTCTGGAATCAACCTAGTGAATCTCCTCTGCACCCCTTCCATGCCAGTATATCCTTTCTCAAACATAGAGTCATTGGGACACGGACAGCTTGTGTCTCTCAGTAGAAGTGCTGCTGAGTTCTCCAGCTGCATTGGGTGATAATTTCAGATTGCCAGCACCTGCACTGGTATGCTTTGAGGTTGGATACAGGAGAGGGTGTCCCACGGGTGGAGGTGATCAGAATGACAGAGCTTCAATCTATGATGGTCACTAATAAGACAAGGAATTCAGGAGAAATATCTTTCTCTGGAGGAATGAGCCCCACTCCCCCATTGCTGAGGTAGTGGTAGTGAGGGAGAACGTGGGACTCGCTCCCACGGAGGGGGGAGAGAACGTGGGACTCGCTCCCACGGAGGGGGGAGAGAACGTGGGACTCGCTCCCACGGAGGGGGGAAAGAACGTGGGACTCGCTCCCACGGAGGGGGGAAAGAACGTGGGACTCGCTCCCACGGAGGGGGGGAGAGAACGTGGGACTCGCTCCCACGGAGGGGGGGAGAACGTGGGACTCGCTCCCACGGAGGGGGGGAGAACGTGGGACTCGCTCCCACGGGCGAAGGTAGATAGCATTGAGCGTGGTGGTAAACAAAACAAAGAACAACACGGCACAGGAAAACAGGCCTTCAGCCCTACAAGCCCACGCCGCCCATTTTAACACTCAGCGTGTGCCTCGTTCCAATCCTCCTCCTAACTATGACTTTTGTCCACATCTCGTGAACTCCACAATAAAGGTGTGCAAATTTAGAGAATTATGTGTGCGCCAGATTGAGGGAAGACTAATTTAGGGACAATTTGTTAACACCAGGCAGCCTAAGGGCACGTTTTTTGGGGGGTGTGGGAGGAAACCGGAGCACCCGGAGAAAACCCACGCAAGCACGGGGAGAATGTGCAAACTCCCCGCAGACACCGACCCAAGTCGGACATCCGACCTAGGTAAGCTGGATAAACACGAGGGGGAACGGAATTGGTGGTGGGGGGGGGGAAAAGAGGGAGAGCGGAGGGTCTGAGATGAGACAGAGAGGCATTGTCCTGAACACAAAGCAGCAGGGAACTAGAGGGGCAGAACGGCCTGTCGACTGCCCGTCACATTGTGAGCTGTTCCGTTCAAAGACATTTGTGAAACTTTCTTACGCAGGATGGGTCAGCCAGGCAATACTTTTCCCGGCCGTTCCCTCGAAGGTGTGAGGATCAGCGCGAATTAGTGCGATACTGGGGGATTGCTCACAGAATTAAGTCAGACAGAGAGAGAGAGAGAGAGACACATACACACACATTTAGGTAAACTGTCCATTTATATACAGATAGATACAAATTCGACGCAAAGGTAAGATATTTCAATTTTCACAAATGCAAAAAGAAAACATCTTTTCTCGTCTCAAAGACAATAAGACGGTGACGGAACAGGCCGGCGTTACCGCAGCCTCGCTGTACACAGGCCTCACCCACTCGTCAGTCACCGCCCACCCCCCACAGGTCCACACCAGACAAAAGGCAGTTCGGGATCCGACTTCCAAGTCGTGTGACGTTTAATTTACTCCCCACCCCCCCCACCCCCCACCCAACCCTCTCAAAACCCCCACAACCTCTACCCCCGTGCCCACCTGCGGGGCAAACGCACCGTCAAGCGGGCTGTTCGACCACAGAGGGCGTCGCCGTCCAGAAAGCAAGAATCTCTCGGCCTAACTCACCACCCCCAGCCCGAAACTTGAGTGGGCATCGAGACCCCCTCCCCGCCCCACGAGCCAGGGATCCGTAAGCAAGGGGTTCCCCCCACCCCCCCGGCCATCACCCCTCCCTTGGTGGTGCCGGCCCAGTTAACGGGAGGGGAAGGGTGACCCCCCCCCCCCTCTCCACCTCAGAGGCAGTGTTATAAGACTGGAGGGGAGGGGGGGGTAGTTGGTAGGACTTCCCATGGCACTGACCTTCCCAAAGGCTCCCCCCCATCCCCCACAGACGACAAAGACAAGGCAGAGAAAAAGTGAGCACTTGGCACATTTCTAACACTTGGGTAGATATATATATATATATATATAATATATATAAAAATTTCTGGAACTGGTATAAAGAAAGCAGCTTGCATTCCCAGCCATCAGAAAGCAGAATGTAAAGCTTGCTACATTCACACAGCAGTCGGATAGGCAAGCAAGAGAGAGAGAGAGCCTCAAGTCCATTCATATCACCTACCCCTCCACCATCTCCAACTAGCAACCAGCACATGGTCAAGGAGCACGAGAGAGGGAGAGATGGGGGTGCTGGCGAGGCACAGAACCGCCCGCCGCAGTTAAGCATTCGCAGGCAAGAGGACGAACAAGCGGGGAAGCGCTCGACCCACGGGCACTGCAGGGTACGGACAAAGTCCGTCCTCAACGTGCGCAGTTCTGGTCACCTCGCTACAAGGAGGATGTTGGAGAGAGTGCAGAGGAGATTTACCGGGATGCTGCCTGGTTTGGAGGGTAGGTCTCATGAGGAAAGGTTGAGGGAGCTGGGGCTTTTCTCTTTGGAGCGGAGGAGGATGAGAGGCGACTTAATAGAGGTTTATAAGGGGGATTTGATAGAGTGGACGTGCAGAGACTATTTCCTCGGGTGGGTGTAGCTGTTACTAGGGGGGCATAACTATAAGGTTGATGGTGGGAGATATAGGAGGGATGTCCGAGGTAGATTCTTCACTCAGAGAGTGGCTGGGGTGTGGAATAGACTGCCTGCTGTGATAGTCGGACACTTTAGGAACTCTCCAGCGGTTATTGGATAGGCACATGGAGCACACCAGAATGATAGGGAGTGGGACAGACTGATCTTGGGTTCGGACATAGCTCGGCACAACATCGAGGGGCCGAAGGGCCTGTACTGTACTGTTCTATGCTTCTAAAGCAGGAGCTGACAGGAGGAGGCAACTCGCCCCCCAGACACGAAGGCCCTCTCCACAGCCCCGGGGAAACCCCGCATGCTTCTCCAGGCTCACTTCATGGTAGGACAGAGTAAGGCATTTCTATGGCACTTCCCGCAGGGGGGTCCCGATGGTTCAGTGGCCCGTGAAGTTCTTCCTGAGGGTGGCTGCTATTGTCAGTGAGGGTACTGCAAAGCCAATTTGTACACAGCAAGGTTTCACACAGCGGTATGGAAACGGCATGGTCACCTGCACTGGGAGGGTGAGAGAGAGAGGGGGGGGAGGGAGGTGGCAGAGAGAGAGCGGCACAGAAAGGGCAGAGAAGAGAGAGCGCGGGCAGAGCACATAGAGAGAGAGAGAGAGAGAGAGGAGGCCAGAGAGAGAGAGTAGAGGGCAGGGAGAGAGAGAGAGGACAGAGGGAGAGGACAGCTACAGCACGAACACGGGGTTAGATACAGAGTAAAGCTTCCTCTACACTGTCCCCCCATCAAACACTCCCAGGACAGGTACAGCACGGGGTTAGATACAGAGTAAAGCTCCCTCTACACTGGCCCCCATCCCAGGACAGGTACAGCACGGGGTTAGATACAGAGTAAAGCTCCCTCTACACTGTCCCCCATCCCAGGACAGGTACAGCACGGGGTTAGATACAGAGTAAAGCTCCCTCTACACTGTCCCCCATCAAACACTCCCAGGACAGGTACAGCACAGGGTTAGATACAGAGTAAAGCTCCCTCTACACTGTCCCCCCATCAAACACTCCCAGGACAGGTACAGCACGGGGTTAGATACAGAGTAAAGCTCCCTCTACACTGTCCCCCCACCAAACACTCCCAGGACAGGTACAGCACGGGGTTAGATACAGAGTAAAGCTCCCTCTACACTGTCCCCCATCAAACACTCCCAGGACAGGTACAGCACAGGGTTAGATACAGAGTAAAGCTCCCTCTACACTGTCCCCCCCATCAAACACTCCCAGGACAGGTACAGCACGGGGTTAGATACAGAGTAAAGCTCCCTCTACACTGTCCCCCATCAAACACTCCCAGGACAGGTACAGCACAGGGTTAGATACAGAGTAAAGCTCCCTCTACACTGTCCCCCCCATCAAACACTCCCAGGACAGGTACAGCACGGGGTTAGATACAGAGTAAAGCTCCCTCTACACTGTCCCCCATCCCAGGACAGGTACAGCACGGGGTTAGATACAGAGTAAAGCTCCCTCTACACTGTCCCCCATCCCAGGACAGGTACAGCACGGGGTTAGATACAGAGTAAAGCTCCCTCTACACTGTCCCCCATCAAACACTCCCAGGACAGGTACAGCACAGGGTTAGATACAGAGTAAAGCTCCCTCTACACTGTCCCCCCATCAAACACTCCCAGGACAGGTACAGCACGGGGTTAGATACAGAGTAAAGCTCCCTCTACACTGTCCCCCCACCAAACACTCCCAGGACAGGTACAGCACGGGGTTAGATACAGAGTAAAGCTCCCTCTACACTGTCCCCCCATCAAACACTCCCAGGACAGGTACAGCACGGGGTTAGATACAGAGTAAAGCTCCCTCTACACTGTCCCCCCCCATCAAACACTCCCAGGACAGGTACAGCACGGGGTTAGATACAGTGTCATTGGGAGCAGCTGCTGACACATGGACAGAGGGAGCTCTGGCAAAGAGTAAAGCACCAATTGCTACGTCTCTTGTTAACAAAGTAGTTAAGACTTTGATCAGGAGCTAAAGAGCACCGAGCATTGTTGGAGAGTTGCTGAACCAGCAGAGATACATAGACACACACATACACACAGCCAGCGCTGCATGTAGACACACTGATACATCTTTAAACCTCAGTGTTATTTCACACGCTGCCCCGAAGAGGAATATAATACGATATAATCCCTAATCGCGACGTACAAACCATGGCACTGTCAACAGTGCCGGCCCCTATCGTAACAGAAAATCCACACACGCGCGAGGGAGGGGAACCACTTTATCACACAGGGGGAAATAAGGAAGCTCGCCCGTGTAACATGGAGACTAGCAGCACAGGGATGTGCGAGTGCTCCGTGGGGCAGTGCCCCCGGTACCCCGATCTACAGGCACTGCGTACAAAGAAGTAGAAAATCTCACCATCGAAGCCCTTACCGTCCACCCCACCCACCCTTCCACCACGTTTGGTCAACTCTACCTGGCACAGAACTTGGCAAAAGGGAGGCGGAGCGGGAGCTTAATTCCTGCCACGCTAATTTTCCCAAAACAGAATCACGGCACCCCCGACAGTGCAGGGGGAGGCCATTCGGCCCATCGAGTCTGCACCGGCCACAATCCCACCGAAGCCCCATCAGAGTAACCCCAAATATTTACACCCTGCTAATCCCCCTAAACGCTGAGGGACAATTTAGCATGGCCAGTCCACCCTAACCTACACATCTTTGGACGCTAAGGGACAATTTAGCACGGCCAATCCACCCTAACCTACACATCTTCGGACGCTGAGGGACAATTTAGCACGGCCAGTCCTTTCGGACTGTGGGAGGAAACCGGAGCACCTGGGGGAAACCCACACAGACACGGGGAGGACATGCAAACTCTGCACAGACAGTGACCCAAGCCGGGAATCGAGCCCGGGTCCCTGGCGCTGTGAGGCAGCAGCGCTAACCCACTGTGCCACCGTGCTGCCCCCATACCAAATTGCCCCTTGGGGATGAGCTAGGGTGAATATGTGGGGTTACAGGGATAGGGCCTGGGTGGGATTGTGGCCGGTGCAGACTCGATGGGCCGAACGGCCTCTGTCTGCACTGTAGAATTCTATGATTCGAAACACATACACATTAGCTTCATCCTGGTATACAAAACAAGTCCCTCAAACCATCTGAGATCCAACTGGACGCAAGGACAGAGGAAGACAGATCGGCTTCTCAGAACAGTACTAATACTTTTGTCTGGGGAGTTGGGGGCGTTAGACGAACGTGACAATACACACGGCAGTCGCGATCCAATCCAAAGGCAGCGCGGCGGCACAGTGGGCTTAGCACGGCTGCTTCACAGCTCCGAGGGACCCGGGGTTCGATTCCCGGCCTCGGGTCACTGCCTGCGCGGAGTCTGCACATTCTCCCCGTGCCTGCGTGGGTTTCCTCCCACTGTCCAAAAGACGCGCGGGTTAGGGCGGACGGGCCGTGCTAAAATTGCCCCTCGGTGCCCCGAGACGCGTAGGTTAGAGGGAGCAGTGGGTAAAATGTGTCGGGATGTGGGGATAGGTGGGATTGTGGTCGGTGCAGACTCGATGGGCCGGATGGCCTCTTTCTGTGCTACGAAAGGCAGAGTCCTCCAGCGGCGGGGGCGTGGAGGAATCGGCACTTCAGTGTAGTCGGAGAAGGGGAAGGTGGTGGGGAGGGGTTGAATACATCTCGCAGCTCGGTGCGCCCACCCGGGAATACTGGCAGCAAGGTCTGTACGCATCACAGAGCGGCGATGTACAGAGGACACCGTAACATCACAGCGGGATCCTCCGGCCTTTTTCCTTTCCCGAAAAACCCTCCAAGGTCTTTTCTCCGGACACGGGGGAGGGCCGCGGTTTTCGGACGCAGAGAGGGCGGGGGGGGAAGGAAATGGGAAAAAACAAAAAGAGCGGCCAACAAAAATCTACGGAAGCCGAGTTTCTTCAGACTGTTTCGCAACTCAACGATAAGTGGGAGGAGGAGGAGGTTGTGAAGTCCTTGGCTTTTAAATATGTCCATAAATAAGTTCGGAAAGAACGCACGCGCACACACACACACACACAAACAACACGCGTGCATGTTAACAATGTGAGCGGGATGAAGTTTTCTTAAAAAATAAAGGGAAGGAGATAAAGCGTCTAATATAGACATTTATATCAGTCTTCAGCAGCTAGGCTCAAAGGGTTAAGGAACCGTGACTCCATCTGTAGCAGGAGGGAGCAAGGTGTCCTCTGGAACCGCTTGCCAGCCTCTAGGCAAAGGGCTCTGATGTCATTTGGAGAGAGAGAGAGAGAGAGAGAGAGAGATATATTTTCATCTTAAAAAATAGCTTTGATGTTTCCCCCGCACGCTCCCCCACCATGCTTTCTTCCTTGTTTGACTGATGGCAGGCAGGCGAGGAAGGCCGAGGGTCCCTCTGATTGTTGGTGGAGAGGCAGAATGGGATGGAGGTGTGGTGGGGGGGCGGGGGGGGGCTGGCTGGCAGTGGGGGGAAAATCTACAAGCGAGAACTTATCCCGGCAAACTCTACCCCCCACCCCGGCCTTCCTCACCTCTCCCGGTAACAAGATTCCCTCCCCAAATAGACCGTCCGTCCGTCGAAATCCTCCTTTCTCTCCTCGTGCGGCTGCGAGCGTAGGGTGGGGGGGTGAGGTGGGGGTGTGTGTGTGCTGTCCCCGGATTATATGGAGAAGGGAATCAAGGGGGGTGGGGGGAGGAGGGAGGTGGGGGGGGAGTGGTTCCCGGCTTGCGAATGTTTTTTTTTTACACGCCGTCCAGGTCACTGCGAGAGAAGGAAAGAAAGAAAAAATTAAATAAGAGAAAGGTAGCGCCACCCACCACCCCCCCCCCTCACCAAAAACCCCCACCCCCCACCCGCCAACAAAAACAGGAGGAAGTCTCAACGCAGGCATCTCGGGCACCTTTAACACGGTCAATGTGTCCCAAGGCGGGGACAGGGGTAAATTTGACGGCTGTGAGACGGGAGGGGATAGACTGGAATCTCTATAGTGCGAGGGGGAGGCCATTCAGCCTGACGAATCTGCGCCAACAATCCCACCCAGGCCCTATCCCCGTAACCCCACGTATTTACCCTGCTAACCACCCCCCCCTCCCGACACTAAGGGGCAATTTAGCATGGCCAATCCACCCTAACCTACACATCCTTCAACACTAATGGACAATTTAGTATGGCCAATCCATTTACTTGCACATCTCTGGTCGCTAAAGGGCAATTTAGCATGGCCAATCCACCTAACCTACACATCTTTGGACACTAAGGGACAATTTCACATGGCCAATCCACCTAACCTACACATCCTTGGACACTAAGGGACAACTTAGCATGGCCAATCCACCTAACCTACAGACCTCTGGTCACTAACGGGCAATTTAGCATGGCCAATCCACCCTAACCTACACATCTTTGGACAGAGAGGAAACCGGGGCACCCAGAGGAAACCCACGCAGACACAGGGAGAACATGCAGACTCTGCACAGACACAGTGACCCGAGCCAGGAATCGAACCCGGGTCCCTGGCGCTGAGAGGCAGCAGCAGTGCTAACTACTATGCCGCTGTGTCATGACCTTACTGAATGCCGGAACAGGCTGGCAGAGTTACGTTTAACAGCCACCGTAAACAGCAACCTTTTGATCAAGCCTTAGGTCACCTCATGTGGCCCAGAGTCAAAGTTCGACTGATCCATCCAATTGCCAGTGCTTTATGGGGTCATATGAACACACAAGTCGTTACACTATTCCACCCAGTGTGAACCGGCCATGCACTGAATCTACCAACAAGTAGGCAAAAGGTGACAGTAAAAGTGAAGGAAGAAAGTGATGCGCAGGTTGGATGGTGAGGGAGCAATGTTGGCCAGGGCCGTTCCACGTGGCCTTGGAAATCCAGGATGCTCTCGTTCCCCACCCCCCCACTCCCCTCAGGGGCTGCAGTTCAGCATCACACTCGAATGGTGGTACCACTCTGAGAATCCCGACAGTGCAGAAGCAGCAGGTCGTTTGGTCTGTCGATTCTGTGCCGACTCTCTCCGGTACAGCATCTCACCCATATACCCTACCCCTGTACCTCATGTGTTTAACACACTGAGCCACCCAACCTGTACATCTTTGGACACTAAGGGGCAATTTAGCGTGGCCAATCCACCCTAACCCACACACCTTGGGAGTAAGCAGTCTCACAACACCAGGTTCAAGTCCAACAGGTTTATTTGGAATCACGAGGTTTTCGGAATGCTGCTCCTTCATCGGGAGAGATAGGTGTCACAAACATGGCATATATGGACCAAGACACAATTGCAAGATAATTACAGACTGGAAATGTGAAGAATGGTTGGGATGCGAGTCTTTGCAGGTAATCAAGTCTTTACAGATAGTGTGAGTGGAGAGAGGGACAATCACAGGTTAAAGAGGGGCGAATTGTCTCAAAGCCAAGACAGTTATAGCAAGACATTACAAGCCCAGGCCAAAATGGTGAGGGATACACGCAGTGTGACATGAACCCAAGATCCCGGTTGAGGCCGTCCCCATGCGTGGGGTACTTGGCTATATTCTGTTGGGACTTTAACCTGGTGTTGTGAGACCTCTAACTGTGCCCCATCCCAGTCCAAGGCCATCATCTTTGGACTGTGGGAGGAAACCCACGCAGACATGGGAGGGAGAACAAAGAACAACACAGCACGGGAAACAGGCCCTTTGGCCCAACGAGCTTGTGCCGCCATTTTAACATTGTGAGTTCCCTCCTCTACCCATGACCTTTTTCTACACCTGTTGGGGAAGGTTGAGGAAAGACTAATTTAGGGACAATTTATTACACCAATCAGCCTAAGAGCACGTTTTTTGGGATGTGGGAGGAAACCAGAGCACCCGGAGACAATGGCCCAAATCCACGTATCTGCACAGCAGAACGTGCAAACTCTACACGGACAGACAGATAGACAGTCAATGAACCCGGATCCCTGGCGCTTGTAAGGCAGCAGTGTGCCACTCCCTCAGTGGCGCGTTCGATGGTCAGAACTCCAGCAGGTCAACCCTCCCTCCCCCACCACCAACAACCCTCCGACAAGGCTCTCAAGGCAAATACAGAATGGATGGCGGGCGATCGAAGGAAGCGTAAAAGGGGAGTTGGCGGGGCACAGGAAGACAGACATTGCGAGGGAGGGTGTGGGGAAACATTACCGGGGGTGGGGGGGCGAGAAACGACTTACTTCACCATCCTCGCCATCAACAGCCTCCGGAGGGTTTGGCAGGCACGGAGGTCGGGGGAGTACAGGCGACGTACAGATCCAATACCTTCCCTCCAGGAACTGGGGTGAGCAGCGGGAGGGGGGAGAGAAAGGGCAGGGGCAGAAGAACACAAAAGAAAAAAAGCAATAGGAGCTACACAGAGCAGCAGAGAGACACTCAAGAAGAAAGAGCAGCTGAAGACACGAGGCCAACACATGCAGCGCAAAGACAAGAGCGGTTTAGTCTCGAGGTTAAGTTTTTCGGTACGGCATTCCGAAATGGGTAAAAGCATTCCTGCAAAAAAAAAATTGAACGCGAGAGCCATTCAGCCCCTCAAATCCGTGTGTTCCCCCCCCATCCAATACGATCGTGGCCCATCTCATTTCCACCTCGTGGCCACCTCCCTGCCTGCTCCCCTCCTAACCAGCGCTCTCCCACCACTAACTCAAAAACCCGCTCCACCTTCCCGAATTTGAGCCGGCGTCCACTGCACCTCGGGTCAACGTATTCCACAGATTCCGTTTACTGGTCAGTGTCACAAGTAAGGCTTACATTAACGCTGCAATGAAGTTACTGTGAAAATCCCCCACCCCCACCCAGAGGGAGAATTTAGCACTCTAACCAGCAGAGTCTTTCGGGCTGTGGGAGGGAAACCAGAGCACCCGGGAGGAAACCCACGCAGACACGGGGAGAACGTGCAAACTCCACACAGACAGTGACCCGAGCCGGGAATCGAACCCAGGACCCTGGCGCCGTGAGGCTGCAGTGCTATCGTACCCAACAACGCCAAGAATAAAGTAAATCCTGTTTTAAATCTGGCCTACTTTAAGATAAGGGCGGTTCCCAAATTTTTTAGGGCTTTGACACACACAATCCCTACAGTGCAGAAGGAGGCCAGTCGGCCCATCGAGTCTGCACCGACAACAATCCCATCCAGGTCCTATCCTCGTAACCCCACATATTTACCCTGCTAATTCCCCCTGACACTAAGGGGTAATTTCGCATGGCCAAACCACCCAATCTGCACATCTTTGGACACTAAGGGGCAATTTAGCATGGCCAATCCACCTAACCTACACATCTTTGGACACTAAGGGGCAATTTAGCATGGCCAATCCACCTAACCTGCACATCTTTGGACCGTGGGAGGAAACAAAAGCACTCGGAGGAAAACCAAGCAGACATGGGGGAGAACGTACAGAGTCCACACGATGACCAAAGGTCGGAATCAAACCTGGGTCCTTGGCGCTGTGAGGCAGCAGTGCTAACCACTGTGCCACCGAGCTGCCCACAAGTGTTGGAGAAAGAGGGCCCCAATGCCACATGTGGTCAAACTGCCTCACAGGGTTCTGATGGGGGAGGCAGGGGGAGGAGGAGAGGAGGCACCCAGAATGGGCAGAGAGGAGAACTTTTTTTTTCACATTTTACTCAACTTTAAAGTTTATTTATTAGTGTCACAAGTAAGGCTTACATTAACACTGCAATGAAGTTACTGTGAAAATCCCCCACACTCCTGTTCGGGTTACACTGAGGGAGAATTTAGCGCGGCCCAATCCACCCCCTAACCAGCACGTCTTTCGGACTGTGGGAGGAAACCGGAGCACCCGGAGGAAACCCACGCAGACACAGGGAGAGCGTGCAGACTCCGCAGGCAGTGGCCCGAACCAGGAATCGAACCCGGAAGCGGTGAGGCAGCAGTGCTAACCCATTGTGCCGTCCCCAAGTTGAAGGTGGCTGGAAGGAAGTGGTGTGGTGGCACAATGGTTAGCACTGCTGCCTCGGGGACCCCGGTTCGATTCCCGGCTCGGGTCACTGTCTGTGCGGAGTCTGCACGTTCTCCCCGTGTCTGCATGGGTTTCCCCTGGTTTCGTTCCCCCACTCTGAAAGACGTGCCGGTTAGGGCGTGTCGGCAGTGCTAAATTCTCCCTCAGTGTATCCCAAAAGACAGACAAAGAACAACACAGCACAGGAAACAGGCCCTTCGGCCTGACAAGCCTGCGCCGCCCATCTTAACACTCAGTGAGTGTCTCATTCCAATCCTCCTTCTACCTCCGACTTTTGCCTACATCTCATGGAGACACCAGAGTGTGGCGACTAGGGGGTTTTTGCAGTTACTTCATTGCTGCGTTAATGTAAGCCTTACTTGTGACGCTCGTAAATAAACTTGGATCGGGTGAAAAGTTTAGTAATTGCACGACGTATGTTACGGGGGCATGCGGGAAGCTAGACACGATTAGAAGCGAGGCTTTGGCAGGCTGGAGGTGTTAGTTGCTGAATTTTCACAGCCTTGTCCTTATCGATGGTAGAGGTGGCGGGTTTGGAAGGTGCTGTGGAAGGGAGCCTTGGCGACTCGCTGCGGGGCATCTTGTAGATGGTACACACGGCTGCGTTGGGAGTGGTTAGCCTGTCGACCAAGCGTGTCCTGGGTGGCGTCGAGCTTCGAGAGAGAGCTGTCGGCGCCGCACCGCTCCAGGGGAGGGGGAAACTTAAGAGGCCCTCCAGCAACCTTCACGTCAATCCCTGCACCACCCCCCCCACACCTGCCCCCCTCCCCAGCACTCCGTACTCGCCCGCAGTACTTACAAAGCAGATTTCTGTTTCTAGAAGTGTGCCACGGCACCTGGAGCCCTCGTCTGCTTTTGACGGAAGGGTGGAGTGGAGGGTCCCCGCCACTGGCTCCGTGACAACTGGGGGGATACTGGCGAGGGGGGTGGGGGGGGGGGGAGGTGGTGGTAGAAATTGACAGGAGTGAGGAGAAGGGGAAGAAGAAGAAACGAGGTTAACCCTCTTCCGTGCTTTTTCAAACACAAGACACACAAGATGTTACGGGGCTGGGGAGGGGATTCCTGTTTGAAGAGGTGGCTTTAATCGATGGTGGGTTAAGGCTGTGGACTCTGTGGTGGAGCGGGGGGTTGGGGGGGGGGAGAGACGGGGCAAGACTTACAATGGGTTTGTGGGAGGAAGCAGACAGAGGAGTTGGACCCAACTCAGAACCGAGCGCTAATGGTCCCTGTCAAAGTCGTCCCACTGGGACAAATTATTCCAGGGAAAGCGAGGCACGAGGGGGGGAAAGGTTTGAGAAAAAAGGGGCTGAGATTCCATCACGGGGAGGTGGTGGGCCTGGTCGTATTATCTATTTAATCCAGAAACTCCAGCTAACGTTCTGGGGGACCCAGGTTCAAATCCCGCCACGGCAGACGGTGGAATTTGAATTCAATAAAAAAAAAATCTGGAATTAAGAATCTACTGATGACCCATTGTCAGAATTCCTACAGTTCAGGGGGAAGCCATTCGGCCCATCGAGTCTGCACCGACCACAATCCCACCCAGACCCTATCCCCGTATCCCCATGCATTTACCCCAGCTAGTCACCCTGACTCTAAGGGGTAATTTAGCACGGCCAATCCATCTAATCTGCACATCTTTGGACACCAAGGGGCAATTTAGCCTGGCCGATCCACCCAACCTGCACACAGAATCCCTACAGTGCAGAAGGAGGCCATTCGGCCCATTGAATCTGCGCCAACCACAATCCCACCCAGGCCCTATCCCCATGTATTTACTCTAGCTAATCCCTCTGACACTAGGGGCAATTTAGCCTGGCCAGTCTACCTAACCCACACTGAGGGGGGAAAAACTGGAGCACCTGGACACACACACACACACACACACACACACACACACACACACACACACACACACACACAGTGACCCGAGCCATGTATCGAACCCGGGTTCCCTGGCACTGTGAGGCAACAATGGTAGCCACTGTGCCACCCATTTGGTTGATTGTCGGAAAAACCCATCCGGTTCCCTTTAGGGAAGGAAATCTGCCGTTCTTACCCCGGTCTGGCCTACATGTGGGTCCAGAGCCACAGCAACGTGGTTGACTCTCAACTGACCTCCAAGGGCAACTAGGGATGGGCAATAAATACTGATCTAGCCAGCGATGCCCGTGTCCTGCGGATGAAAAAAATTCCTGTATGGGGTCCAAAAATGGTAGTTAGCAGGCAAAGGCCCATCTCTCCCACACAGGGAGATGAAACAAGCTCATTCTGAGCTCAACCCTGGGGATTTTCACACCAACCAGGCCTTTCAGGGAGATGATGGCCCAGTGGTATTATCTATTAATCCAGAAACTCAGCTAATAACTTAGCATTCACGTCAAGAGGGCTAGAATACAAGAACAGGGATGTACTTCCTAGGCTGTACAAGGCTCTGGTCGCACCCCATTTGGAGTATTGCGAGCAGTTTTGGTCTAAGGAAGGATGTGCCGGCCTTGGAAAGGGTCCAGAGGAGGTTCACAAGAATGATCCCTGGAATGAAGAGCTTGTTGTTTGAGGAACAGTTGAGGATTCTGGGTCTGTACTCGTTGGAGTTTAGAAGGATGAGGGGGGGGGGATCTTATTGAAACTTACAGGATACTGCGAGGCCCGGATAGAGTGGACGTGGAGAGGATGTTTCCACTAGTAGGAAAAACTAGAACCAGAGGGCACAACCTCAGGCTAAAGGGACGATCCTTTAAAACAGAGATGGGGAGGAATTTCTTCAGCCAGAGACTGGGGAATCTGTGGAACTCTTTGCCGCAGAGAAGACCGGGTCACTGAGTGTCTTTAAGACAGAGATAGATAGGTTCCTGATTGATAAGGGGATCAGGGGTTATGGGGAAAAGGCAGGAGAATGGGGGGGGATGAGAAAAATATCAGCCATGATTGAATGGTGGAGCAACTCGATGGGCCGAGTGGCCTAATTCTGCTGCCATGTCTTATGGTCTTAATGTTCTGGGGGACCCGGGTTCGAATCCCGTCCACGGCAGATGGTGGAATTTGAATACAATAAAAAATATCTGGGATTAAGAATCTACTGATGACCCATTGTGGGAAAAACCCATCTGGTTCCCTTTAGGGAAGGAAATCTGCCGTCCTTACCCCGGTCTGGCCTACATGTGATTCCAGAGACACACAGCGATGTGGTTGACTCTCAACTGACCTCCAAGGGCAACTAGGGATGGGCAATAAATGCTGGACCATTCAGCGACGCCCATGTCCCACGAATGGATTTTCTTTGGTTCATTTCTGGGATGTGGGCATCGCTGGCTGGAATAGCATTTATTGCCCATCCCCTAGACATAAGGAGTCATTTCCACAGTAGCCAAGGTGCCCATATTCAGTGCTGGACAAAGGAGAAGAACTAGCAGCCATTCAGCCCCTCGAGTTTTCTCTACCATTCAACAAGATCGCAGCAAAACTTCTACCTCCACCTTGCCAAAACTAACCCACCTACCCCTCCCCCCACCCCCGTGTCCCTCGGTTCCCTACGCATCCAACTATCTACCCATCTCAGCCTTGAATGTAACTTGAGTATTGCTGGAAATAAAAAAAAGGGTCATGCTGTCAAAGTTTTTCACCTAGGACTCATCAGGACAATCTCAAACAACAATTTACGCCACGGGAGATACAGGCTGCGGATCGGTTGGCAGGTGGTCGAGGCATTGCCGGGGGAACGCAGCAGGGAACAGTTGCAAACTACCCCCCCCCCCCCACCAAGCTTTTGTTTGCAGTCAGACTCCTGCGATACGGAAGCTGCCCTTCGGCCCATCGAGTCTGCACCGACAAACCTATAAATCTACACTCATCCCACTTTCAGCACTTAGCCCATAGCCTTGAATGTTACGACATTTCATGTGCTTATCCACATGTTTTTAAAGGTTTCCCACCTTTCCCGGGTGGTGGGAATCTGCAATGTGCCACCTGGAAGGACCACCTCTGGGTGACAATTTTATCCTCAGATCCCCTTGAAACCTTCTGCCCTCAACTTAAAATTCTGCCCTTTCATAAGAACATAAGAAACAGGAGCAGGAGTAGGCCATCCAGCCCTTCGAGCCTGCCCCGCCATTCAATAAGATCATGGCTGATTTGATAGTGGATCAGTTCCACTTTCCCGCTTTCTCCCCATAACCCTTAATTCCCTTATCGATCAGAAATCTATCTACCCATGACTTAAATATAGTCAGCGAGGTGGCCTCCACCACTTCAACGGGCAGAGAATTCCAGAGATTCACTACCCCCTGAGAGAAGAAGTTCCTCCTCAACTCTGATCTAAACTGACCCACCCTTATTTTGAGGCTGTGCCCTCTAGTTCTGGTTTCCTTTCTAAGTGGAAAGAATCTCTCTACCTCTACCCTATCTAGCCCCTTCATTATCTTGTAAGTCTCTATAAGATGCCCCCCTCAGCCTTCTAAACTCCAACGAGTACAGGCCCCGTCTACTCAGTCTTTCCTCATAAGCTAACCCCCTCACTTCCAGTATCAGCCTGGCGAACCTTCTCTGTACTCCCTCTAAGTTACTGACCCTTCAATTAAGTTCCTTTTCTTTTTAATCCGTTCACGGGACACGGGCGTCGCTGGCTGGTCCAGCACTTATTGCCCAACCCCAGGTGCCCTTGGAGGGGCGGCTGAGTGTCAACACATTGTTGTGTCTCTGGAGTCACATGTAGGCCAGACCAGAGTAAGGATGGCAGATTTCCTTCCCCAAAGGGAACCAGATGGGGGTTTTCTGACAATGGGGGTCATCAGTAGATTCTTAATTCCAGATATTTTTTATTGAATTCAATATCCACCATCTGCCGTGGCGGGATTCGAACCCAGGGGTCCCCCCAGAATATTAATAGTCTAGTGATAATATCACAAGGCCATCACCTCCCTATCTACCCTGTCCATCATCTTACACACCTCAATCAGGATTCTCCCCGTCTCTGATTTCAGAGAAGTAACCCCAGCCTCTCTTCATCGCCGAATCCCTCCAGCCCGGGCAGTATCATAGAACATAGAACACTACAGCACAGACAGGCCCTTCGGCCCACAAATTGCACCGATCACATCCATACCTACCAGGCCATAGAACTATCTGTAACTACCAATCCCATTAAATCCCATGTACTCATCCAGAAGTCTTTTAAAAGCTCCCAGTGAGTTCGCCTCCACCACCACCGACGGCAGCCGATTCCACTCACTCACCACCCTCCGAGTGAAAAACTTACCCCTGACATCTCCTCTGTACCTGCTCTCCAGCACCTTAAACCTGTGTCCTCTCGTAGCGAACATTTCAGCCCTGGGAAATAGCCTCTGAGAATCCACCCTATCTATTCCTCTCAACATTTTATAAACCTCTATCAGGTCACCTCTCAACCTTCGTCTCTCCAGGGAGAAGAGACCGAGCTCCCTCAACCTATCTTCATAAGGCATGCCACCCAATCCAGGCAACATCCTTGTAAATCTCCTCTGCACCCTTTCAATAGCTTCCACATCCTTCCTGTAGTGAGGCGACCAGAATTGCGCACAGTACTCGAAGTGGGGTCTGACAAGGGTCTTATAAAGTTGCAGCATGACCTCCCGACTCCTAAACTCAATCCCTCGATTAACGAAGGCCTGTGTCCTGGTGAATCTCCCCCCAACCTCACACCCCCACCCCTCCAGTGCAATCACATCCTCCTTATAGTGAGGCGAGTAGAACCCCGCGCGGTCCTCCAGCTGTGGCCTCACCCCAGTTCTGTACGGCTGACCGAACCTGCTCACCCCCGCCCCCCGCCGAGTCCTCACCTCTCCACGCTGCTGGCCACCTGCGTGTTGGGTTGTAGGTCGGTCTGATCTGCCGTGCGCGCGTCCAATCCCAGGGGCCTGCAACAAGGTCACGCAGCAAGCGTCAAGAAACCCAGTGACTTCAGCCGGCCAGACGCAGACTCAATAAATCAAAACCACCCGGGGAGGGGGGGCGGGGGGGGGGGGGGGGGGGGGGGGATGCCTTGACGCCAACTTGCACCCACATTTGTAAAGTTTATTTATAGTGCCACAAGTCCGCCTACATTAACACCGCAATGAAGTTACTGTGAAAATTCCTTATTCGCCACACTCCTGTTTGGGTTACACTGAGGGAGAATTTGGCATGGCCAATGCACACCCTAATCAGCATGTTCACATAGCACCCTACAGTGCAGGAGGGGGGCCATTCGGCCCATCGAATCTGCACCAACCACAATCTGACCTATTTACATTATATTTACCCTGCTAATCCCCCTGACACTAAGGGATAATTTAGCATGGCCAACCCCCCCCTAACCTGCACACCTTTGGACAATAAGGGGCAATTTAGCACGGCCAATCCACCTAACCTGCACACCTTTGGACACTAAGGGGCAATTTAGCATGGCCAATCTACCTAATCTACACATCTTTGGACACTAAGGGACAATTTAGCATGGCCAATCCACCCTAACCTGCACATCTTTGGACACTAAGGGATAATTTAGCATGGCCAATCCACCTAACCTGCACATCTTTGGACACTAAGAGATAATTTATCATGGCCAATCCACCCTAACCTGCACAACTTTGGACACTAAGGGACAATTTAGCATGGCCAATCCATCTAATCTGCACATCTTTCGGACTGTGGGAGAAAACCGGAAATTGAAGTCGGGGGACTTGCAAGAAAATAGGTATCGTTCTCCAGAAATCTGCAAAAGGTAAGAGGTGTTTTCTCTCCTCCTCTCTGAGTTCTGGAGTGCCTTGCTGTATCTCTGTCCTGTTTTTTTTTGGGGGGGGGGGGGGAGGTGTTAAACGGCTGCAGGACTGCGAATTCATGCCAAAACAGGGTGTCTTGCTAACTGACTCCGAAGTGGGATTAACATCTATGGGGATATTGCTTAAATTGGAACTAATGGAGATAGGCTAGCAGTTAAGGATTGTATCTGGTCACTCTTGAGTATTTCAAAAATTAAAGTTATGCTAATTATTTTTATTGTAATTTAACTGTGGTGTTAAACAAAAAGTTTGTTTTAATAAAATCTTCTGGTGGTAGGGGGAGAGTCAATAGAAACATATCTGGTTCGGAACACCGCGCGCTCATCCCAATGCCAACAGTTGGGCTAACTTCGTATCATGTCTTGGAGATTTGGATCTGGTCCCAAACACATTCCATCAGTGAGACACAACTAACCTTGAGACTGGGGAGTTGGTTCCTGTGCTGTCCAAGCCTCCAGGTTCCGCGAGAGAAGAACTGGACAAGGTCGTGGCGACCGAGACACTTGTAGCCTCATCCAAGGGTGGAGTCCTGGGGAGGATGTCAGGACGTCCCTGGTACGCTCCTGCCAGAAAGGGCAATTGAGGGCTTAGTAAAGACGACCCGAACACAAATTGCACTGACACCCATCACCCTTCAGCTCCCAGCTTTACCGATATTGTGCGTCGAATGAAGAGCGTTTGCCTTAGTACAGGAAGCAAAACACTCGCCCTTGGCGTCAGCAGGGTCAAGGAGTAC
Organism: Carcharhinus amblyrhynchos; assembly: GCF_965287045.1. Taxonomy (NCBI): domain Eukaryota; kingdom Metazoa; phylum Chordata; class Chondrichthyes; order Carcharhiniformes; family Carcharhinidae; genus Carcharhinus; species Carcharhinus amblyrhynchos. Next base: position 29,882 of record NW_027650614.1, read on the forward strand.
TTCAGAACACAAAATCCAGTCTGACACAGAGGGAGCGCCGCGCTGTGGGAGGGTCGGTGCCGAGGGAGCGCCGCGCTGTGGGAGGGTCGGTGCCGAAGGAGCGCCGCGCTGTGGGAGGGTCGGTGCCGAGGGAGCGCCGCGCTGTGGGAGGGTCGGTGCCGAGGGAGCGCCGCACTGCGGGAGGGTCGGTGCCGAGGGAGCACCGCACTGCGGGAGGGTCGGTGCCGAGGGAGCGCCGCGCTGCAGGAGGGTCGGTGCCGAGGGAGCGCCGCGCCGCGGGAGGGTCGGTGCCGAGGGAGCGCCGCGCCGTGGGAGGGTCGGTGCCGAGGGAGCGCCGCGCTGTGGGAGGGTCGGTGCCGAGGGAGCGCCGCGCCGTGGGAGGGTCGGTGCCGAGGGAGCGCCGCGCCGTGGGAGGGTCGGCGCCGAGGGAGCGCCGCGCCGCGGGAGGGCCGGCGCCGAGGGAGAGCTGGGCAAGCGCGCGTGCGAGGGAGCATCACAGAAGGAATCCCAGAATTCAGGGCATCAGGCTGCTGAAGGCACAGACGGAGCGATGGAAAAAGGGTTGGGGTGAGAGATTGAAATTGGAGGGTGGCAGAGATCCAGAGGGGTGAGGGAGTAGGGAAGATGTCTAAGGCAGAGACCTCCCGTGAAATATAAAACTCAGGACATCGCTGGGCTTGGAGGCAGTGGGTGGGGGTGTTGAGTGAGGGGGGATGAGGGGTGGGTAACACACACATCCTTCCCAGACAGAGAAACATGGCAATGGTGGCAGGCCTGACTGGCGCTCCGGGTTTGGTTACCTGATTCTACCACCGCATGGATCACCTCCTTGTTCGCCGCCTGGGTTTTGGCTTCCTCTGTCAGGGCTGGTGGCTGTTGGCCAGCGCCTCCCATGGCTGGCCGCCGGGTTGACGCCAATCCGATTCGACTTTTCTTCGAGGGGGACGGTTTGACTGCGGGCGAGACGAGAGCACGTGAGGCGCAGGAAGCCGGCAAACTGCACCCCCCCCCCCCCCAAGTAGCTACACCACCTTCCAAGCCCCCACGCTCCCCATCTCTCCACTGCTCCTTACCCGGGGATCTGACACCAAACGGGAGCCCAGTTCCCAGGCCACAAGCCCTGCCGCCAGCTCGGACGCTGAGGTGCTGGACAAGAGGGTCGGGGGTCAAATCCTGGTGGGGCAGGCGACCAATATCAATCTGACCTGGGAAGCAGTCATCGAGAGAGTCACTGGCTCGCTAGTGTCCCTTGGTATCTGGCCTGCCACCAGACTCTGGTGATGGGGTGCATCAGGGCGACAAGGAACGTCACAGTCATGCCCAAGGAAGCAGAACGGAGGTGTGAGCGCGCCATATCTGTCCCTAGACACATCCTCTTTCCACACGCGCTTCAGGGAGCTCAGTAGGTACTGAGCGGGTAGGGGGACACCAGCTCAGAGGACAGGAGTGGCAGACAACTTATAGTGACGCCAAGGGCAAAGAACTAGTGACAACCAGTGAGGCAAGGCATGGACACATTAAGCTCAGAGACGGGGTGGATGGATGGCATGGTGGGCACAATGGGTTAGCACTGTTGCATCTCAGTGCCAGGGACCCGGGTTCAATTGCAGGCTCGAGTCACCGCCTGTGCGGAGACTGCACGTTCTCCCCGTGTCTGCGTGGGTTTCCTCCCACAGTCCAAAAGATGTGCTAGTTAGGATGGATTGACCGTGCTAAATTCTCCCTGTGTAACCCGAACAGGAGTGTGGTGGTTAGGGGATTTTCCACAGTGTTAACGTAAGCCTTACTTGTCACACTAATAAATGAACTTGAACAATGTTTGACCTCAAACTGCTTTGGGGTTATCTTCACACTTTATACAGCGGCCTGTCGTGGGCTTGGGTTCCTCACACTTTAGGAGGCACCTAAACCACCCCTCCCCTGAGTACCGCTGCTAGCTCACATCTCAAATATTGCCGAGGGACATGTTGTCAAAGGTTTTGCTCTCCCACCCAGGATGAGAATGCCAAATTCCAAACCGTCTCAACAATTTACACACCAGGAGGCACCGATGGGTGGGCGAGTCAACTGCTGGTTGGCCGAGGTGTTTATTGGGGACAGCAACAACTCGCACACATAGTCATCAACTTCAGGAAGCGTAAAGGAGAACATGCTCCTGTCTACGTCAATGGGGACGAAGTAGAAAGGGTTGAGAGGTTCAAGTTTGTAGGTGTCCAGATCACCAACAACCTATCCTAGTACCTGTGTGCAGTTTTGATCGCTGCACTTACGCAAGGATATTTTGGCCTTGGAGGGAGTGCAGAGGAGGTTTACTAGGCTGATACCGGAGTTGAGGGGGTTGAACTATGAGGAGAGGCTGAATAAACTAGGCTTGTACTCGTTAGAGTTTAGAGGAATGAGGGGAGATCTCATTGAGACATTTAAGATGTTGAATGGGATGGATAGGATAGAGGTGGAGAGGCTCTTCCTGCTCAGAAAGGACAGTAGGACTAGAGGGCACAGCCTCAAGATAAAGGGGGGGCGGTTTAGAACGGAGTTGAGGAGGAACTTCTTCACTCAAAGGGTGGTGAATCTCTGGAATTCTCTGCCTGTTGAAGTGGTGGAGGCTACCTCGCTAAATATTTTTAAGACGCGGGTTGATGGGTTTTTGACAGGCAAGGGGATTAAGGGTTATGGGGAGAGGGCAGGAATGTGGAACTGAGCCACAACAGATCAGCCATGATCTTATTGAATGGCAGGGCAGGCTCGAGGGGCTAGATGGCCTACTCCTGCTCCTATTTCTTATGTTCTTACCCCCCATGCCGACACTATAGTTAAGAAAGCCCCACCAATGCCTCTACTTTCTCAGGAGGTTAAGGAAATTTGGCATGTCCGCTACGACTCTCACCAACTTTTACAGATGCCCCATAGAAAGCATTCTTTCTGGTTGTATCACAGCTTGGTCTGGGCTCCTGCTCTGCCCAAGACCGCAAGGAACTACAAAAGGGTGGTGAATGTAGCCCAACCCCATCACGCAAACCAGCCTCCCATCCATTGACTCCGTCTACACTTCCCGCTGCCTCGGGGAAAAGCAGCCGGCATCATCAAGGACCCCACCCCCCCACACATTCTCTCTTCCACCTTCTTCCGTCAGGAAAAAGATACAAAAGTCTGAGGTCCCGTACCGACCGACTCAAGAACAGCTTCTTCCCTGCTGCTGTCAGACTTTTGAATGGGCCTACCTCGCATTAAGTTGATCTTTCTCTACACCCTCGCTGTGACTGTAACACTACACTCTGCACCCTCTCCTTTCCTTCTCTACGAATGGTATGCTGCGTCTGGCAGCATGAAAGAAATGATACTTTTCACTGTATGTCAATACATGTGACAATAATAAATCAAATCTCTGTACTCTGCCAACAGCCAGAGCTCTGGCGAAGGGTCATCTAGACTCAAAACGTTGGCTCTCTCCACAGATGCTGTCAGACCTGCTGAGATTTTCCAGCATTTTCTATTTTTGTTTCAGATTTCAGCATCCGCGGTATTTTGCCTTTATCTCAGCGCGCAACTCGCTCACTTGCGGCCACATTCATCCACTGGACGGGGTGCAGAGGAGATTCGCTCGGTTGATTCTGGAGTTGAGAGGGTTGGCTTGTGAGGAGAGACTGAGTAGACTGGGTCTATACTCATTGGAATTCAGAAGAATGGGGGGGGATCTTACAGAAACATACAAGATTATGAAGGGAATGGATAAGGCAGAAGCAGAGAGGTTGTTTCCAGTGGCAGGTGAAACTAGAACTAGGGGGCATAGCCCCAAAATAAGGGGGAGCAGATTTAGCACTGAGTTGAGGAGGAACTTCTTCCACCCAAAGGGTTGTGAATCTGTGGAATTCCCTGCCCAACGAGGCTCCCTCGTTGAATGTTTTTAAGGCAAGGATAGATAGGTTTTTGAATAGTAAAGGAAGTAAGGGGAGGGGGGTGGATAATTGGAGCTGAATCCACGAAAAGATCAGCCGTGATCTTATTGAATGGTGGAGCAGGCTCGAGGGGCCAGATGGCCCAATCCTGCTTCTTACGTCCACTGCAAACAAAAGGTATAAGCTCAATTAATTATTCAAGAGCTTGGGGGAGCTATAGCTTTCTTGTCGCTCTCTCCATGGCAAGGCCTCAGCCAATCGGAATAGACTTGCCAGCCAACTGTGATCCTTTGAAATTTGGCATTCTTGTGTTTGTCCCGATGCAGAGAACCTCCCGAGAATGCGATTCTGTTCAGCAACATGTGGGATCAAGCAACTTCTTACAACAAGCACCAACTTCGAGTGTGGAGTCACCTACTTGTTCTAACTCATCTTCTCAAACATGGTGTTGGTCTGCACTAACAGTCTTGACCCTTCCCCTAGGTTTCTCAATGAAAAAACACATTGAATAGAGACTGCACGCTGGGGGACATGACATCTTCATTCTTCAGCTTAAGGCTTGCTTATATACATAGATATACGGGGAGGCAGTGGCAAAGTGGTAGCGTCATTGGTCTAGTAATCCAGAGACCTGGGGCAACGCTCTGGGGACCCGAGCTCGAATCCCACCAAGGCAGATGGTGAAACTTGTCAAATCCGAATGATGCTATCGGTTGCCGTCAAAAACTCATCTGGTTCACTAATAGTGGGGCAGCACAGTGGTTAGCGCTGCTGCCTCACAGCACCAGGGATCTGGGTTCGATTCCCGGCTTGGGTCACTACCTGCATGTTCTCCCCCACCCCGTGTCTGAGTGGGTTTCCTCCGGGTGCTCCCATTTCCTCCCACAGTCCGAAAGAGGTGCTAAATTCTCCCTCGGTGTCACCAAAACAGGCGCCGGAGTGTGGCGACTAGGGGGATTTTCACAGTAACTTCCCTGCAGTGTTAACGTAAGCCGACTGGTGACATTAATCAATGTACTTTAAACTTAGAAATGTCACAGCCCAGGAGGAGGCTATTCAGCCCATCTTGTCCATGCCAGCCAGAGGACACCCTTTCTAACCCCACCTTCCCGCACCGAGCCCAGAGCCCTGTAGTTTCCAGCACTTAAGGTGCAGATCCAGGTACTTTTCAAAAGAGTTTAGGGTCTCTGTCTCCACCACTAACTCAGGCAGCAGGTTCCAGAGAACTCTGCGTTAAAAAGAAAGTTTTTCCTCATGACCCCTCTACGCCTACTGTCACTTGTCTTGAATATATACCACCCTGGTTCTAGAATCCTCCACCAAGGGATACAATATTATCGTGTCCAATTTACCTCTTCCCCTCATCATGTTGTACACTTCGATCAAGTCACCCCTCAGCCGTTTTTGCTCCAGTGAAAATAACCCCAAGCTATTCAGCTGGCATGGCAACACAGTGGGTTAGCACAGCTGCCTCACAGCGCCAGGGACCCGGGTTCGATTCTTGGCTCGGGTCGCTGTCTGTGCGGAGACTGCATGTTCTGCCTGTGTCTGTGTGGGTTTCCTCCGGTTGCTCCGGTTTCCTCCCACAGTCCAAAGATGTGCAGGTTAGGTGGATTGGCCGTGCTAAATTGTCCATTAGTGTCCAAAGATGTGCAGGTTAGGTGGATTGGCCATGCTAAATTGTCCCTTAGTGTCCAAAGATGTGCAGGTTAGGTGGATTGGCCATGCTAAATTGCCCCTTACTGTCCAAAGATGTGCAGGTTAGAGTGGATTGGCCGTGCTAAATTGTCCATTAGTGTCCAAAGATGTGCAGGTTAGGTGGATTGGCCATGCTAAATTGTCCATTAGTGTCCAAAGATGTGTCGGTTAGGGTGGATTGGCCATGCTAAATTGCCCCTTACTGTCCAAAGATGTGTAGGTTAGGGTGGATTGGCCATGCTAAATTGTCCATTAGTGTCCAAAGATGTGCAGGTTAGGTGGATTGGCCATGCTAAATTGTCCATTAGTGTCCGAAGATGTGCAGGTTAGGTGGATTGGCCATGCTAAATTGTCCATTAGTGTCCAAAGATGTACAGGTTAGGGTGGATTGGCCATGCTAAATTGCTCCTTACTGTCCAAAGATGTGTAGGTTAGGGTGGATTGGCCATGCTAAATTGCCCCTTACTGTCCAAAGATGTGTAGGTTAGGGTGGATTGGCCATGCTAAATTGTCCATTAGTGTCCAAAGATGTACAGGTTAGGGTGGATTGGCCATGCTAAATTGCTCCTTACTGTCCAAAGATGTGTAGGTTAGGGTGGATTGGCCATGCTAAATTGCCCCTTACTGTCCAAAGATGTGTAGGTTAGGGTGGATTGGCCATGCTAAATTGTCCATTAGTGTCCAAAGATGTGCAGGTTAGAGTGGATTGGCCATGCTAAATTGTCCATTAGTGTCCAAAGATGTGCAGGTTAGAGTGGATTGGCCATGCTAAATTGTCCATTAGTGTCCAAAGATGTACAGGTTAGGGTGGATTGGCCATGCTAAATTGCTCCTTACTGTCCAAAGATGTGTAGGTTAGGGTGGATTGGCCATGCTAAATTGTCCATTAGTGTCCAAAGATGTGCAGGTTAGGTGGATTGGCCATACTAAATTGTCCATTAGTGTCCAAAGATGTGCAGGTTAGGGTGGACTGGCCATGCTAAGTTATCCCTCCGTGTATCCAAACAGGCGCCGGAGTGTGGCAACTAGGGGACTTTCACAGTAACTTCATTGCAGTGTTAATGTAAACCTACCCGTGACTAATAAATAAACTTTAATCTCTCCTCATAGCTACACTCATTTAGCCCTGGGCAACGAGGGATAAGTGCCCAGCCAGAGACTCCCACGTTCCATGAACGAACATATAGAAGAAACAAACCCAGGCCCATCCCTCCCTCATCCCAACAGCCTCACACGTCCGCTCGGCCTCCCACTGCAGGGCCTGCGGCGGCCGGACTACGTTGGGAAGGAGTCTCAGTGCGGGCGGAGGGAGCGACGAGCGAGGATTCCTGGCCTGGCAGCGCGGGAAAGGCGGATACTTACGTGGTATCTTCTTGAAGACGACGCTACACATGAACCGCTGAAACCGCTCGGCGTAGAAACCCGGTCGGTGCACGGATACCGTGTCCTGGGAGAGAGAGAGACAGCGGGGAGAGACAGAGAGAGAGAGAGAGCAGAGATTAACAAGGGGGGAACGACATTGCATGACTGGCCGATGCAGCGACATTCGCCAAGCCTGCGGTGTGGGGATCAAGGATTCAGGACCACTTGCACATCAGGTCAAAAGGAAGCAGGGGTCAGAGGTGACCATTCGTCACGGGAGAAACCCCCGCCCCCCACAAGGCCAAGGCTGCCACAACCCTCCGACCCGAACAGGTGCCGGAGTGTGAGCAACTACGGGACTTTCACAGTAACTTCACTGCAGTGTTAACGTAAGCCTTACTTATGACACTAATAAAGAATTTTCTCTTCTAAAAACTGTGATGAAGTTACTGTGAAAATCCCCCTAGTCGCCCACACTCCTGTTCGGGTTACACCGAGGGAGAATTTAGCACGGCCGACGCACCCTAGCCAGCACAGTCTTTTCGGACTGTGGGAGGATACAGGGGCACCCGGAGGAAACCCACGCAGACACGGGGAGAACGTGCAGACTCCGCGCAGACAGTGGCCCGAGCCGGGAATCGAACCCGGGTCCCTGGCACCGTGAGGCAGCAGCGCTAACCCCCTTGTGCCACCGTTCCATCCCCCAAGTTCAAGGTGAACTGAAGGAATTCATCTGGTGAAAAGCTGAGTGCCTGCGCGGGATGTTGTACAGTGTACATCACGGGACTGCGCGGGAAGTTGCCATTGTTACCAGTGAGGCTTTGGCAGGCCGGAGCGCCAGTTGCTGAATACCCACGCACGGGATCAATTGGATAACACGACCTGGCGGGTTAGCATGGGTATGGTGGGCCCAATGGCCTCTCCCTGAGCATCAGTCTCTAATTCACTATGTTTAATGCTTTCCGGAGGGCCCCATTTCAGGGGGAAATTCTCCGGACCTCGGAGTCATAGAATTCCTCTTAGGCCGAAGCAGGCCATTCGGCCTGACGAGTCTGCACCCACCACAATCCCACCCAGGCCCTATCCACGCACCCCCATCCCCGTGTATTCACCTTCTGATACTAAGGGACAATTTAGCATGGCCAATCCCCCCTAACCTGCACATCTTTGGACACCAGGGGGCAATTTAGCATGGCCAATCCACCCTAACCTGCACATCTTTGGACACTAAGGGACAATTTAGCATGGCCAATCTACCTAACCTACACATCTTTGGATACCAGGGGGCAATTTAGCACAGCCAATCCACCTAACCTGCACATCTTTGGACACTAAGGGGCAATTTAGCACGGCCAATCTACCTAATCTACACATCTTTGGATACCAGGGGGCAATTTAGCATGGCCAATCTACCTAATCTACACATCTCTGGATACCAGGGGGCAAGTTAGCATGGCCAATCTACCTAATCTACACATCTCTGGATACCAGGGGGCAAGTTAGCATGGCCAATCTACCTAATCTACACATCTTTGGATACCAGGGGGCAATTTAGCGTGGCCAATCTACCTAATCTACACATCTTTGGATACCAGGGGGCAAGTTAGCATGGCCAATCTACCTAATCTACACATCTTTGGATACCAGGGGGCAAGTTAGCATGGCCAATCCACCTAATCCGCACATTTTGTTGTGTGGGAGGAAACCCAAGCAGACATGGAGGGGCATAATGTGCAGACTCCGCACAGACCAGAGGCTGGGATGGAACCCGGGTCCCTGGCGTCACGAAGCAGCAGTGCTAACCACCGTGCCACCCCTAACATGCTTGACTAACTCAGTGACAGACCGGTCAGAGGAACACACGGGAGGGTCCTGCTTTTGTAGAGAAGCAGGTCTAAGCCTTCCTACTCACCCCATCGTGTACGAGGGCCTTCCAAGAATGTTCCAGCTTCTTTATGAATCTAAAATGGAGGAGGGGGGGGTGGGAAAGACAAGGTTACAGTGGCTACATGGGGGAACAAGACTCAAGACAAGGGTTCTTTTCAACATGGTACAGAAGGAGCAAACTAGACATCATCGAATAATGAATTCTTTAACCCAAATCAGCTCAATTGTTAAAGGCGCTTCACTGAAGCGTAAACGAGACAGCAAACCACGTTGGGAGATACCAGAAGGGTGGTCAAGTTCAAAGGGGTCGGAACGAAGGGCGTGCGAGAGGCAGGGGTGTTTAGGGAGGGAATTCCAGAGGTTAGGGCCTCTCCCCAGGCCAGAGATCTCGGAGGGGCCGGAGGACGTCACAGAGATAGGGAGTAGGGGGCTGGAGGAGGTTACAGAGATGGGGAGGGGGGTGTAGGGGGCTGGAGGGGGTTACAGAGATAGGTACGGGGTGTAGGGGCTGGAGGGGGTTACAGAGATAGGTACGGGGTGTAGGGGCTGGAGGGGGTTACAGAGATAGGAAGGGGGGTGTAGGGGGCTGGAGGGGGTTACAGAGATAGGGAGGGGGTGTAGGGGCTGGAGGAGGTTAGAGAGATAGGGAGGGGGTGTAGGGGTTGGAGGAGGTTAGAGAGATAGGGAGGGGGTGTAGGGGCTGGAGGAGGTTAGAGAGATAGGGAGGGGGTGTAGGGGTTGGAGGAGGTTAGAGAGATAGGGAGGGGGTGTAGGGGCTGGAGGAGGTTAGAGAGATAGGGAGGGGGTGTAGGGGCTGGAGGGGGTTACAGGGATAGGGAGGGGGTGTAGGGGGCTGGAGGAGGTTAGAGAGATAGGGAGGGGGTGTAGGGGCTGGAGGAGGTTAGAGAGATAGGGAGGGGGTGTAGGGGTTGGAGGAGGTTAGAGAGATAGGGAGGGGGTGTAGGGGCTGGAGGAGGTTACAGAGATAGGGAGGGGGTGTAGGGGCTGGAGGAGGTTAGAGAGATAGGGAGGGGGTGTAGGGGCTGGAGGAGGTTAGAGAGATAGGGAGGGGGTGTAGGGGCTGGCAGAGTGCAGAGCTGGAGAGGGCGGGGGGGGATATGAACACAATGAGAATTTGAAATCTGAAGCTGTATTGAATCTGATGCTAACAGAACGGTTACAGAAGCTCAGAGAGTTACTTACCGATAGGATTGTAAGATGTCTATGATACCAATATATAACATCAGGCGCTCCCCCTTCGAGTTCCGGGCTGGGATACCACCCATTCTGAAACAGAAAACTGCAGCATCGCTTATCCATTCCAACATTCATCCCACTCCCCTCCCCGATGCCATATAGAATCTGCATTTCTATAGCACCCCTTTCATAGAGTCATAGAGGTTTACAGCATGGAAACAGGACCTCTGGCCCAACTTGGCCAGAGTATAGGAAGAGGCCATTCAGCCCATCAAGTCTGTACCTACCACAATCCAACCCAGGCCCTACTCCCGTAACCCCACGCATTTACCTTGCTAACCGGGGTAAGCACAGCAGATTTCCTTCCCTAAAGGGAACTGGATGGGTTTTTCCGACAACGGGTCATCAGTAGATCCTTAATTCCAGATAATTTTTATTGAATTCAAATTCCACCGTCTGCCGTGGCGGGATTCGAACCTGGGTCCCTCAGAACATTAGCTGCCAATAATACCACTCAGCCATCGCCTCCCTGATGTAACTGTCCAAATGCTTTTTAAAAGACAAAATTGTACCCGCCTCTACTACCACCTCTGGCAGCTCATTCCAGACACTCACCACCCTCTGTGTGAAAAAAATTGCCCCTCTGGACCCTTTTGTATCTCTCCCCTCTCACCTTAAACCTGTGCCCTCTAGTTTTAGACTCCCCTACCTTTGGGAAAAGATATTGACTATCTAGCTGATCTGTGCCCCTCATTATTTTATAGATCTCTGTAAGATTACCCCTCAGTCTTCTACACGCCAGAGAAAAAAGTCCCAGTCTATCCAGCTTCTCCTTATAACTCAAACCATCAAGTCCCAGTAGCATCCTAGTAAATCTTTTCTGCACTCTTTCTAGTTTAATAATATCCTTTCTATAATAGGGTGACCAGAATTGCACACACTGTTCCAAGGGTGGCCCGACCAATGTCTTGTACAACTTCAACAAGACGTTCCAACACCTGTATTCAATGTTCTGACCGATGAAACCAAGCATGCCGAATGCCTTCTTCACCACTCTGTCCACCTGTGACTCCACCTTTCAAGGAGCTATGAACCTGTACCCCTAGATCTCTTTGTTCTGTGACTCTCCCCCAACACCCGACTCTTAATTGAGTAAGTCCTGCCCTGGTTCGATCTACCGAAATGCATCCCAAAGTGCCCTGCAACAAATGAAGTGCTTTCCAAGTGCAGTAAAGGAAGCACAGCAGACAATGTGTGCACAGCAGGATCCCATAAACAGCAACGCTTTGCCGTGTGCTGTACTGATAGATGATGTTCGGCTGAAAGATGAATGGGGATGCTCTGGAGGAACCCAAACTCCCCCACCCCCGTCAGGCACCTCTTCAATACAGCAACTGTGGGAATTGTGTACGTTGGAGAGGCTGAGACTCTTTCCTCCTGGAGTGTAGGAGAATGAGGGGTGGGGCGGCGACCATATAGAGGTTTGTAAAATCACGAGGGGCGTAGATTAGGTGAACAGCTGGGGTCTTTTCCCCCAGGGTAGTCCAAAACTAGGGGGCAGGGATTGAAGGTGAGAGGGGGACCCGAGGGGTAACTTATTCACACAGACGGGTTGTGTGTGTGTGTGTGTGTGTGTGTGCGCGCGTGTGTGGAATGAGCTGACAGACGGGGTGGTAAGACAAATATTAGAGGGCAGTTTTTCCACGCAAAGGGTAGTGGGGGTGTGGAATGCACTGCCGAGTAAGGTGGTGGAAGCAGGCACGCTAGGGTTGTTTAAGAGTCACTTAGACAGCCACATGAGCGGTCTACATATAGGGGGATATAGCAGGCCGTACTAAACATTGTAGGCTTGGGATTACGTTTTTGCCTCAGGGATGTTACAGTCTTTGCCTGTTTAATAATGAATTTTTGTCTCCACAGGCATTTAAGTCCACCTTGTTGACCAGCAAGGGGCATGCATGCGGCAGGTTGTAGTGGGCTGCTCTTGGACGTTGCTTCGGGAGTTGCCTATTGCTTCATGTCGTTAGTGTGCTTAAACTGGACCATCTCGAGGGCAACATGACAGCTCAGAGACTATCTGTGTTGCTGTGCGGACACATGGATTTGGGCCTGTCTGTGGGAGTTTGCACGTTCTCCCTGTGGTTGCGTGGGTTTCCTCCGGGTGCTCCGGTTTCCTCCCACATCCCAAAGATGTGCTTTTAGGCTGATTGATTGGGTAACAAATTGTCCCTATATTGGACCTCCCTGATCCTCGCACATTAGGCGTAGACTAAAATCATGAATAGGTCACTGAGAGAATGGGACGGCGGCGCGGGCTCGTTGGGCCGAAGGGCCTGTTTCCCGTGCTGTGTTGTTCTTTGTTGTTGTTGTTGTATTTAAAAGACATTTGCATAGGTACACGGATGGGGAAAAGTTGAGGGGAATACAGACCAAATGCCGGCAAAACAGGACCAGTTCAGTTTGGGGAAACTGGGGTTGGCATGAAGGAGATGGGCCGAAGGGCCTGTTTCTGAGCTGTATGACTCTATTCAGCTGATGGGCGCAGGGAGAAGGGGTGACCAGCCCATGGCACCTCTGCCACTCGCACCCCACCCCGCGTCCAACACCCCACCACCTCCCCCTCCGGCCACACGCACCTCAAACCCGCCGCACAGACTTACAGCTCATCCGTCTCGCTCGTGCCTCCCAGCCGCGACTCCCCCTGGATGGCCTCCACCGCCGTGGAGTACAGGGCCCGCTGCCCCAGCGGCCGCCGGGCGTCCAGGGGCCCCACGCCGTCCGCGCCGCCCTGCGGGCCCTCGCGGCCTGCCACGTCCAAGTTGTGGATCCCCACCAGCAGGCTGTAGTCCATGATCTTGAAGCTCTGCAGCACCTACGTCGGGAAGGCGACAGAAGGGGGAAGGGTCAAAGTAGCGGGAGGAGTGGGGGGGTTGGGGGGGGGGGGGGGGGGGGCGAGGCAAGGCGCGCCAGGGGACGGGAATTACAACAAAACGGGACAGGCCGGGGTTACTCGGGAAGCACCGAGGAAGGGAGCTACAACTTCCCCTCTGCCACTCAGAGGGCGTCCTGCCCAAAGGTCACCAATCCCTTGTGGGGAGGGTTTAGGGGACGGGCAGAGACAGGACACATTTCCTTCCCCCCCCCCCCCCCCTCCTCCTCCTTTCTTCACGCTCTGCCATTTTTCCTTCGGCTCACACCCAACCCTTATTGCCTCCTGTGACGCCTCGCCCTAATCTTGTGGCTCGCTGTCTTCTTCTCTTCTCCTGGGCCTTTTCCATATATATTGTTAGTCGTGTTAGTTTGTTCAGGTGTAGGGTGGGGGCTGGGGAGGGGTGGTGTAACTCTCCCCCATCTCCCCACTGTGGCAGAAGAAACAGGGTGGGTGGGGTGGGGGGAACAAAGGAAAGCAGGGGAGTGGTTTGCTTAGGGTTAGGATTAGAGTTGGGGGGGGGGGGGCTCCCCTCTCCTCAGAGGTTGCCCCATCCTCCCCACGGAGCGCGTCACCCTTTCTTCTGTCCGTTTGTGGGGCACGGTCATCGCTGGGCCAGAATTTATTGTGTGGAGATGCTGGCGTTGGACGTTCCGCACGCACGAGGTTGGCCTCAACCCGGGATCTTGGGTTCATGTCACACTATCTGTAACCACCCCCCCCCCCCCCAACTTGCCTGGATTTACAAAGTCTCACTAACTGTCCTGTCTGGAGACAATACACATCTCTTTAACCTGGGCTTAACCCTCTCTCCACTCACACTGTCTGTACCTTTAAGACTTGATTACCTGTAAAGACTCCAACCATTATTTTGTAAATTGAGTTTGTGCCTTTATACGCCCTGTTTGTGAACAGAACTCCCACTTACCCGACGAAGGAGCAGCGCTCCGAAAGCTAGTGGCTTCTGCTACCAAATAAACCTGTTGGACTTTAACCTGGAGGTGTGAGACTTCCTCCAGAATTTATTGCCCGTCCCTAGTTGCCCTTGAAGGGGCAGTTGAGAGTCAACCACCTTGCTGTGGCTCTGGAGTCATGTGTAGGCCAGACCGGGGTAAGGATGGCAGATTTCCTTCCCTAAAGGGAACCAGATGGGTTTTTTTCCGACAATGGGTCACCAGTGGACTCTTAATTCCAGATTTTTTTTTATTGAATTCAAATTCCACCGTCTGCTGTGGTGGGATTCGAACCAGCAAACGAAGCTCACTAGCAAGGGAGTTTAAAAACAGGGAGGTTTATGTAAACCGAAACCTGACGTGAAGGAGGGGTGGCGTCAGTGACAATTTGGGCACATTGGCCTAGATTCGCACAGAGTTCTAACCCCTCCACGTCAAATTCAAATCCCCTGCTCAAAGGGGCTACGATCGGGGGTTCAAAATACGGTGCTGGTGAGGCCACACCTGGAGTACTGTGCACAGTTTTGGTCTCCTTTCTGGAGAAAGGGTATACTGGCACTGGAGGGGGTGCAGAGGAGATTCACCACAATCACAGAATCCCTACAGGGCAGAAGGAAGGCCCATCGAGTCCACACTGACCACAATTTCACCCAGTCCCTATTCCCATAACTTCACACATTTGCTCCGCTAATCCCCCTGACCCTAAGGGGCAATTTAGCGCGGCCAGTCCACCAAACCTGCACATCTTTGGACTGTGGGAAGAATCGGGAGCACCCGGAGGAAACTCTCACGCAGACACAGGGACAACGTGCAAACTGAACACAGCAAGTGACCCAAGGCCGGAGTTGAACCCGGGACCCTGGCGCTGTGAGGCAGCAGTGTGAACCGTTGTGCCGAGATTGTTGGCTTATGAGGAGAGACTGAGTAGACTGGGGCTATACTCAATGGAACTCAGAAAAATGAGGGGGGGATCTTAAACATATAAGATTAAGAAGGGAATAGATAAGATAGAAGCAGGGAGGTTGTTTCCACTGGCAGGTGAAACTAGAACTAGGGGGCGTTGCCCCAAAATAAGGGGGAGCAGAGTTAGGACTGAGTTGAGGAGGAACTCCTTCACACAATGGGTTGTGAATCTGTGGAATTCCCTGCCCAGTTGAGGCTCCCTCATTGAACGTTTTTAAGGCAAGGATAGATCGGTTTTGGAACAGTAAAGGAATTAAGGGGAGTGGGCGGGTAAGTGGAGCTGAATCCACGAAAAGATCAGCCATGATCTTATTGAATGGCGGAGCAGGCTCGAGGGGCCAGATGGCCGACTCCTAGTTCTTATGTTCTTATTACTGCCTCTAGCAGTCCACCCTCACCATTAAAAGCGTTGCCCAACTTGCAACACCAAGGTTGGCAAGTGCCAGGTTCAATTCCCACTCAGGACTCAATCTCAACTACACGGAAACATTATTTTAAAAGAAAAAATTTGAGGGCGGCACAATACTCACCCACCTTCTTCCGTTGGGGAAAAAGATACAAAAGTCTGAGGTCACGTACCAACAGACTCAAGAACAGCTTCTTCCCTGCTGCCATCAGACTTTTGAATGGACCTACCTCGCATTAAGTTGATCTTTCGCTACACCCTCGCTGTGACTGTAACACTACATTCTGCACCCTCTCCTTTCCTTCTCAATGAACGGTATGCTTTGTATAGTGCGCAAGAAACAATACTTTTCACTGTGTCCTTAGACACTGTATCTCCCTGCGACAATAATAAGATCAAATCACGAGATCAAATCAAAAGACATTATCGTTAGGATGGCACAGTGGTTAGCATTGCTGTCTCAGAGCACGAGAGACCTGGTTCAATGCCAGCCTTGGGTGACTGTCCGCGTAGGTTTTGCGTATTCTGTGTCTGTGTGGGTTCCTTTCCACAGTCCAAAGATGTGTAGGTTAGGTGGATTGGCCATGCTAAATTATCCCTTAGTGTCCAAAGATGTGTAGGTTAGGGTGGATTGGCCATGCTAAATTGTCCCTTAGCGTCCAAAGATGTGTAGGTTAGGGTGGATTGGCCATGCTAAATTGTCCCTTAGCGTCCAAAGATGTGTAGGTTAGGGTGGATTGGCCATGCTAAATTGTCCCTTAGCGTCCAAAGATGTGTAGGTTAGGGTGGATTGGCCATGCTAAATTGCCCCTTAGTGTCCAAAGATGTGTAGGTTAGGGTGGATTGGCCATGCTAAATTGTCCCTTAGCGTCCAAAGATGTGCAGGTTAGGTGGATTGGCCATGCTAAATTGCCCCTTAGCGTCCAAAGACATGCAGGTTAGGTGGATTGGCCGTGCTAAATTGCCCCTTAGTGTCCAAAGATGTGTAGGTTAGGGTGGATTGGCCATGTTAAATTGCCCCTTAGTGTCCAAAGATGTGTAGGTTAGGGTGGATTGGTCATGCTAAATTGTCCCTTAGTGTCCAAAGATGTGCAGGTTAGGTGGATTGGCCATGCTAAATCAGAGTCGTAGAGTCATAGAACCCTACAGTGCAGAAAGAGGCCCTTCAGCCCATTGAGTCTGCACCGACCACAATCCCACCCAGGCCCTACCCCCATATCCCGACATATTATACCCACTAATCCCTCTAAACTACGCATCCCTGGCCACTAAGGGGCAATTTATTAGCACGGCCCAATCAACCTAAGCCGCACATTTTTGGACTAAATTGTCCCTTAGTGTCCAAAGATGTGTGGGTTAGGGTGGATTGGCCGTGCTAAATCGACCCTTAATGTGGGTTGCGGGATAGGGCCTGGGTGGGATTGTTGCAGGCTCGATGGGCTGAATGGCCTCCTTCGGCACCGTAGGGATTTCCATGATAACGGGTGGCGGAGCAGGCTTGAGGGGCTGAACGGCCTCCCGCTGCTTCTAGTTTCATCCGTCTCCTTTATTCTTCTTCCCCTAGCGCGCAACTTCACATTTCCCCCACGTTTAATAGCCCATCGGCCAAGTTGATCGCCCACTCACCCTCATACCTCGGTGGCCTATCCCACCGGATGAAGATTAAGCTCAGCGTCTATTGCACCTACCCTGTAATGCTGGTTCCGTAACTCCCTCCCCCCCCTCTGTTAAAGACGGCGCGGCCTAACCGAAAATCCACCAGGGGAGGAGAAGAGCAGAGAGGAGGGAGGATAAACCCCGGCAATGTGTACGGATCAAAGCCCCCGGGAGGCAACTAACCAAGCAGTCTCTCTGAATGGTTTTACATAAGGCACTGTGCATGTCTCCGTCCAGGAAGAGTCCGTCAGGAAGGTCCTGCATGAAGTCCAGGTCCTTGAAGGTGGGCCGAGGCTTCTCCCGCTCCTTCTGGGAGGCCGCCGCTTGTAGGTCGAGCCCTTCAGGTCATACTTGAGGTGCATCTTCACCACCCGAGGCAGCAGGTTATTCATCACCACCAGCCGGATGTTGTTGCCTCCCGACTGGATGCAGTACAGCCCAAAGAACTTGGGCAGCAGCGTGCGAGGGTTTTGGTTCAGGTTCTGCACGGGGTGGGGGGACGGGGGTGAGGTGGGGTGAAGAGAGAGAGGGGAAAAAAAAGCAAGAAGCTTTTAGACACATTTCATTCAGGTAGCGCCTCCAAGCGTGCTCAAAGTAAAATGTCACAAAGAGAGAGTGGGTTGGGGGTGGCTTCGCAGATACTTTATCAAACGTGGGTCGACCACAACCTCAAATGCATTGACTTTGAGAAGCATCTGGGAGGGGAGAGGGGAGGAAAGTTCACAGAATCCCTACAGTGCAGAAGGTGGCCATTCGGACCATCGAGTCTGTACCAACCACAATCTCACCTCAGCCCCATCCCCATAACCCCACAGATTGAACCTAGCTAGCCTCCCAACATGAAGGATATCAATTTAGCATGGCCAATCCACCCTAACCTGCACACCTTTGGACACTAAGGAGCAATTTAGCATGGCCAATCCACCTAACCTGCACATCTTTGGATACTAAGGGGCAATTCAGCACAGCCAATCCACCCTAACCCGCACATCTTTGGATACTGAGGGGTAATTTAGCATGGCCAATCCACCCTAACCTACACATCTTTGGATACTAAGGGTAATTTAGCATGGCCAATCCACCCTAACCTACACATCTTTGGATACTAAGGGGCAATTTAGCATGGCCAATCCACCTAACCTGCACATCTTTGGATACTAAGGGGCAATTTAGCATGGCCAATCCACCTACCTGCACATCTTTGGATACTAAGGGCAATTTAGCATGGCCAATCCACCTAACCTGCACATCTTTGGATACTGAGGGGTAATTTAGCATGGCCAATCCACCCTAACCTACACATCTTTGGATACTAAGGGGCAATTTAGCATGGCCAATCCACCTAACCTGCACATCTTTGGATACTAAGGGGCAATTTAGCATGGCCAATCCACCTAACCTGCACATCTTTGGATACTAAGGGGCAATTTAGCATGGCCAATCCACCTAACCTGCACATCTTTGGATACTGAGGGTAATTTAGCATGGCCAATCACCCTAACCTACACATCTTTGGACACTAAGGGGCAATTTAGCACGGCCAATCCACCCTAACCTACACATCTTTGGATACTGAGGGGTAATTTAGCATGGCCAATCCACCCTAACCTGCACATCTTTGGACACTAAGGGGCAATTTAGCACGGCCAATCCACCCTAACCTACACATCTTTGGATACTGAGGGGTAATTTAGCATGGCCGATCCACCCTAACCTACACATCTTTGGATACTAAGGGGCAATTTAGCACGGCCAATGCAACCTAACCTGCAATTCTTTCAGACTGAGGGGGGAAACTGGAGCACCTGGAGGAAACCCATGCAGACACCAGGAGAACGTGCATACTCTGCACAGGCGGTGACCCGAGTCCGGGAATCGAGCCCGAGTCCCTGGCGCTGTGAGGCAGCAGTGCTAACCCACTGTGCCGCTGTCCCAAGGGGCTGGGATAAGGTGCGGGATCTGGCCAGAGGTGCCCACGTCTCGGGAAGGTTTTTAAATAATTCCAAAGCTGGAGGGTGGAGGGAGGGGCGAACTTGAAGAGCAGCTGATTGGTCAGAATACAGATGTGTTGTTAAAAGAGACAGAGACTAAATATCGAACAAAGGAGGCAGAAAACAGGAGCAGGAGGAGGCCCTCCTGGCCTGCTCGCTCACCCCGCGCGAACAACTCACCATATAATACCCGGGAAGCAGCTTCCGCAAAAACTCCGTTTCCTTGTGTTGAACCGTTTTGATAATAAATTCATCATCAGCCGATACGTAGAAGATGGATCCGCTAGCACCGGGGTTAGAAAGCTCTATCAATGTCTCATTGCACAGAGAATACTGCAGGAGGGAGAGGGGGAAAGGAGAGAGAGAGAGAGAGAGAATGGGTCGGGATTCAAGTCAACATGAGGTGACAACACAAAGTGGAGCAGAATCATAGAAGGCGGCCACTCGGCCCAACGAGTCTGCACCGACCACAATCCCACCCAGGCCTTATCCCCGTAACCCTCTGTAAATGTTTAAAATGTTTAAAGTTTATTTATTAGTCACAAGTTGGCTTCACAAGGGTTAGCACTGTTGCCTCACAGCGCTAGGGACCCGGGTCTGATTCCCGGCTTGGGTCACTGTCCGTGTGGAGTCTGCGTGGGTTTCCTCCAGGTGCTCCGGTTTCCTCTCATATTCCAAAGATGTGTAGGTTAGGGTGGATTGGCCATGCTAAATTGTCCCTTAGTGTCCAAAGATGTGTAGGTTAGGGTGGATTGGCCGTGCTAAATTGTCCCTTAGTGTCCAAAGATGTGTAGGTTAGGGTGGATTGGCCGTGCTAAATTGTCCCTTAGTGTCCAAAGATGTGTAGGTTAGGGTGGATTGGCCGTGCTAAATTGTCCCTTAGTGTCCAAAGATGTGTAGGTTAGGGTGGATTGGCCATGCTAAATTGTCCCTTAGTGTCCAAAGATGTGTAGGTTAGGGTGGATTGGCCGTGCTAAATTGTCCCTTAGTGTCCAAAGATGTGTAGGTTAGGGTGGATTGGCCGTGTTAAATTGTCCCTTAGTGTCCAAAGATGTGCAGGTTAGGGTGGATTGGCCATGCTAAATTGTCCCTTAGTGTCCAAAGATGTGTAGGTTAGGGTGGATTGGCCGTGTTAAATTGTCCCTTAGTGTCCAAAGATGTGCAGGTTAGGGTGGATTGGCCATGCTAAATTGTCCCTTAGTGTCCAAAGATGTGTAGGTTAGGGTGGATTGGCCGTGCTAAATTGTCTCTTAGTGTCCAAAGATGTGTAGGTTAGGGTGGATTGGCCGTGCTAAATTGTCCCTTAGTGTCCAAAGATGTGTAGGTTAGGGTGGATTGGCCGTGCTAAATTGCCCCTTAGTGTCCAAAGATGTGTAGGTTAGGGTGGATTGGCCATGCTAAATTGTCCCTTAGTGTCCAAAGATGTGTAGGTTAGGGTGGATTGGCCGTGCTAAATTGTCCCTTAGTGTCCAAAGATGTGTAGGTTAGGGTGGATTGGCCGTGCTAAATTGCCCCTTAGTGTCCAAAGATGTGTAGGTTAGGGTGGATTGGCCATGCTAAATTATCCCTTAGTGTCCAAAGATGTGTAGGTTAGGGTGGATTGGCCATGCTAAATTGTCCCTTAGTGTCCAAAGATGTGTAGGTTAGGGTGGATTGGCCATGCTAAATTGTCCCTTAGTGTCCAAAGATGCACAGGTTAGGTGGATTGGCCATGCTAAATTGCCCTCTAGGTGTCCAGAGATGTGTAGGTTAGGTGCATTGGCCATGATAAATTCTCCCTCAGTGTAACCCGAACAGGCGCTGGAGTGTGGTGACTAGGGGATTTTCACAGTAACTTCATTGCAGTGTGAATGTAAGCCTACTTGTGATAATAAACAAACTTCAACCTTAACACTGCAGTGAAGTTACTGTGAAAATCCCCGAGTCATCACACTCCAGCGCCTGTTCAGGTACACGGAGGGAGAATTTAGCACGGGCCAATCCACCCTAACCTGCACTTCTTTGGACTGTGGGAGGAAACCGGAGCACCCTGAGGAAACCCATGCAGACATGGGGAGAATGTGCAAACTTCACACAGTCAGTGACCTGAGCCGGGAATCGAACCCGGGTCCCTGACGCTGTGAGGCAGCAGTGCTAACCCACTGTGCCGCCATGTATTTACCCCAGCTAGTCTCCCTGACACTAAGGGTTCATTTATCATGGCCAATCTACCTAACCTGCACATCTTTTGGACTGAGGAGGGGAAACCGAAGCACCCGGAGGAAACCCACGCAGACACAGTGGGGAGAACGTGCAGACTGCACACAGACAGCGACCCGAGCTGGGAATCGAACCTGGGTCCCTGGCGCCACAAGACAGCAGTGCTAACCCACTGTACCACTGTACCATCCAGAGTGGCACAGTCAGCACTCTCCTCCTCACTCAGTACAAATCGTTGTTGATTTACCTCTGGCATTTATTGCGAGCTGTCCTGATGAGTGCGAGATGTAAAGTTTCGCCATGGCTGTCAAGTTTCTCAACCCTACTGTCCCACCTTTCCCCTGTAACCTTTGACCTCCCTTATCAATCATGAACCTATCCCACAACAAAAGGCAAAATACCACGGATACCAGAATCTGAAATAAAAACAGAAAATGCTGGAAAATCTCGGCAGGTCTGACAGCATCTGTGGAGAGAGAATCGAGCCAATGTTTCGAGTCTGAATGACCCTTCGTCAGAGCTCTGGTTCTCCGGACTCAAAAGGTTGGCTCTATTCTCTCTCCACAGATGCTGTCAGACCTGAGAAGAACCTATCTATCTCTGTCTTAAAGACACTCAATGTCCCGGCCTCCTCTGTGGCAACGAATCCCAAGATTCACCACCCTCTGGCTGAAGAAATTCCTCCTCATCTCCATTCTAAAGAACTCTGAGGCTGTGCCCTCGGATCCCAGTCTCTCCCACTAACGGAGACACCTGCCCCACGTCCACGCTATCCAGGCCTCTCAATATTCTGTAAGTTTCAATAAGATAACCCCCGCCCCCTCTCTAACCTCCAACGAGTACAGACCCAGAGTCCTCGACCGTTCCTCATACGACAGGCTCTTTATTCCAGGTTTCGTTCTGGTGAACCTCCTCCGGACCCTTTCCAAGGCCGGCATATTCTTCCTTAGATACGGGGCCCAAAAACTGCTCACAATGCTCCAAATAGGGTCTGACCAGAGCCTCAGAAGTCCATCCCTGCTCTTGTATTCTAGCCCTCAGGACATGAATGTTAACATCGCGTTTGCCTTCCTAACTACCCTGCAAGCTAACCTTAAGAGAATCCTGAACTAGGTCTCCCCAAGTGCCCTAGCGCTTCTGAATTCTATCTCTATTTAGAGAATAGTCTACGCCTCTGTCCTTCCTACCAAAACACCTCTCGTTTCCCACGCCGTATCCGGCCTGCCCCGCCATCGCCACTCACCAGGTAATCGTCCGGACGAATTCCAAACAGTTCTCGGAAATATCTGAAGGCACGGGTGCGTAGGTTTTGAAGCGGAAATCGGAGTAGTGATGTGCCGGCGTCAAGTTGCTCCCTTCGCTGAGGACCAAACAACAACAGGCTGAAGTAAGCAGAGGTAGAAGCAGCCGGAACCTACCCGGGGGGGGGGCGAGTAACTCCCCCTCAGGAAAATGACTCGAGAGAAGGTCATCATTGGGACTGCCCTCCCAAACGGTTCATCCTGCCCACTGTCCCCCACACACCCACCCCCCAGCCCCCTCCACACACACACACCCCCACACACCAGCCCCTCCACACACACACACCCCCGCCCCCCCCCCCACAGCCCCTCCACACACACACCCCCACCCCCCCCACACACACACCCCCACCCTCCCCCACAGCCCCTCCACACACACACACCCCCCACCCCCCCCCACAGCCCCTCCACATACACACCCCCCCGCCCCCCCCCACAGCCCCTCCACACACACACACCCCCACCCCCCCTCCACACACACACACCCCCACCCCCCCTCCACACACACACACCCCCACCCCCCTCCCACACACACACCCCCCCCCCCACAGCCCCTCCACACACACACCCCCACCCCTCCTAACACAGACCCCTCCTCCCCCACACACCCCCCCCCCCCCCCCCCCCCGAGTTGTGTGGCAACACAGGGATTTTCACAGTAACTTCATCGCAGTGTTAATGTCAGCCTACTTACGACTAATAAATAAACCGCAAACTTTGAGTACGTTGCTAGGTAAATACTTCTCATTCAAATTGATTGGGAAGGCCTAGTGGTATTATGGTCAGACTATTAATCCAGAAACTCAGTTAATGTTCTGGGGGACCCGGGTTCGAATCCCGCCACGGCAGACGGGGGAATTTGAATTCAATAAAAAATATTAAGGAATTAAGAATCTACTGATGACCCAACGAGGGAAAAAAACCATCCGATTCCCTTTAGGGAAGGAAATCTGCCGTCGTTACCCCGGTCTGGCCTACATGTGACTCCAGAGAACCACAGCAATGTGACTGACTCTCAACTGCCCCTCCAAGGGCAACTAGGGATGGCCAACAAATGCTAGCCTAGCCAGCAACACCCACGTCCCACGAATGGATAAACTGGATTTACAATGCAGAATATAAGGACATTCAGCCCAACTAGGCATGTCTCTTACTTAATGCCTCACCCGTTCTTCCTCACTCAGATCACCAACAACCTGTCCTGGTCCCTCCATGCTGGCACCATAGTTAAGAAAGCCCAACCAACAGTTAAAAACCTGTTTAAAATAAGTTTAAAGCACTTTGTTCTTTGTAGAACTGTTTCAAGCATTTATTGTATTTACTGCTTTAAGAATTCTGAGGGAGTGGTTAGAAGGGAGTTGTGGACCAGCCAGCTTTAAATCAGCGCCAGGTTTAAAAGGAGGCCTGGTGTAGACAGCAGGCAGCGGAGTGAGAGGGAAGCAGAGTGAGCTAATAGGGCTTAATATCAAAAAGAGCTTGAGGGAAAAAAGGCCAGGTGAGTTTGTTTGAAAAAACAAGGAAGAAAAAAAAAATTTCTTTTCAAAACTACTACAGTGAATAATGGAGGGGCATGTGATGTGTGGTTTCTGTATGATGTGGGAACTGGTGGACCCCAGGGTCCTCCCCAGTGACCATGTCTGTAGTAAGTGCAGGTTGCTGGAGGAGCTCCAGCTCAAGGTGGATGAGCTGGCCTCTGAGCTACAGACACTGAGGCTCATCAGGGGGAGAGAGGGTGCCATTGTCAATGGGGCGCAAGTGACATCCACCCCCCCTAGACTGGCTAACTCTAAGGGTCAGGGACAAGAGGGGGCTGCTGGGAGGAGGAAGGGGGGTGAGGAGCGGAGGCCTCAGCCTCTTAATCTGCATAACAGGTTTGAGGTTCTTGCTTCCAGTCTGGAAGAGGACGAGGCAGGTGAGGTTGGTGAGCAAACTGCACACGGTACAGTGATGCAGCAGGACATAGGCAAAGAGAAGGGGAAAAGGAACGTAGTAGTGATTGGGGATAGTGGGGTGAAGGGTATTGACACTGTCCTTTGTCACAATGACAAAGTGCACAGAAGGGTGTGTTGTCTGCCTGGTGCTCGGGTACGGGATGTCGCAGCTGGGCTGCAGAGGAACCTGGAGTGTGAGGGTGAGAATCCGGTCGTTGTGGTACATGTGGGTGCCGGCGACGTAGGCAAAGTGCGGACTGAGGATCTGGGGAGGGAGTATGAGAAGCTGGGAATGGAATTAAAAAGTAGAACCGACAAGGTGGTCATCTCTGGGCTACTGCCTGAACCGTGTGCAGACGGGCGTAGGGTGGACAGGATTAAGGAAGTGAATGGGTGGGTCAGGGATTGGTGTGGGAGGAATGGGTGTGAAGTTATGGGGCATTGGCACCAGTATTGGGGTAGGTGGGACCTGTTCGGGCGGGATGGGGCTGGTCTGAACTGTGCTGGGACCAGAGTGCTGGCGAATCGAGTAAAGAGGACTGTAGACAGGGCTTTAAACTAATTGGGGGGGGGAAGAGAGAGAGAGAGAGTGCGAGGGTAGGTGACGTTACGAGGTCTAAAGTTAAGGATAGGGTACAGGTAAGGGAAGAGGCCGAGGATGTCCCAATAATAGAGGGAGTAGGGGGCGTGAGTATGGTTGGTGGCGTTACGGCAAATAGGGTCCAGGTGAAGGCTGGGATGAAAGCGCTTTATCTGAATGCACGAAGCATTCGGAATAAAGTGGATGAGCTGGTGGCGCAGATCGACACAAATGGATACGATCTGGTGGCCATTACAGAGACGTGGCTGCAAGGTGACAGGGACTGGGAGCTGAATGTCCAGGGGTATCAAGTGTTTAGGAAGGATAGGCAGGAGGAAAGAGGGGGTGGCGTAGCTCTGCTGATCAAGGATAGCATCAAGGTGGTAGCAAGGGATGATATTGGAGCCAAAGAGCAGAAAGTGGAATCGTTGTGGGTGGAGATTAGGAACAGCAAAGGGAGGAAGACGCTGGTGGGTGTCGTCTATAGGCCCCCGAATAATGATCTGGAGGTGGGGCGGGCTGTTAACGCGCAAATAAGTGCGGCGTGCAGGAATGGGACGGCCGTAGTTATGGGGGATTTCAATCTGCATATTGATTGGTCGACCCATGTTGGACGCGGTGGGCTCGAGGAGGAGTTCTTGGAATGCTGCCGGGATAATTTCCTTGAACAGTGTGTGTTGGAGCCGACGAGGGGGCGAGCTATCTTGGATCTGGTAC
Organism: Carcharhinus amblyrhynchos; assembly: GCF_965287045.1. Taxonomy (NCBI): domain Eukaryota; kingdom Metazoa; phylum Chordata; class Chondrichthyes; order Carcharhiniformes; family Carcharhinidae; genus Carcharhinus; species Carcharhinus amblyrhynchos. Next base: position 55,548 of record NW_027650614.1, read on the forward strand.
TATGTAATGAGGCAGGTAGAATTAGGGACCTTGTGGTGAAGGATCCTCTTGGGGAGAGTGATCATTGTATGGTGGAGTTTCTGGTGCAGATGGAGGAGGAGAAAGTGGGTTCCCGGACGCGCGTCCTTTGTTTGAATAGAGGGGAGTACGGTAGGATGAGAGAAGAATTGGCGAATGTTGACTGGGGGAGTGCGTTGGAGGGAGGGTCTGCTGAGGAGCAGTGGAGGATCTTTAAGGAGATCTTTCTTGGTGCTCAGCAGAAATTTATTCCGATGGTCAAAAAGGACCGTAGGAGAAGAGGTAATAAGCCGTGGATAACGAAGGAGGTGAAGGAAAGTGTTAAATTTAAAGCGGAGGAATTTAGAGTAGCTAAGAGTAGTGGGCGAGAAGAGGATTGGGAGAGGTTTAAATGTCAACAAAGATTGACAGGAAGAATGGTAGGAAGGACTATTACTTACGGGGCGAAAAACTGCAGCAGGCGACGGTGCAGAGGGACCTCGGGGTCCTTGTGCATGAGTCGCAAAAACCCAGCTTGCAGGTGCAGCAGATGGTTAGGAAGGCGAATGGGATGCTGGCCTTCATAGCGAGGGGGATTGAATATAAAAGTAGGAAGGTCTTGCTGCAGCTGTATAGGGCATTGGTGAGGCCGCAGCTGGAGTACTGTGTGCAGTTTTGGGCGCCGCACCTGCGCAAAGATATTTTGGCCTTGGAGGGAGTGCAGAGAAGGTTTACTAGGCTGATACCGGAGTTGAGGGGGTTGAGCTATGAGGAGAGGCTGAATAAACTAGGCTTGTACTCGTTAGAGTTTAGAAGAATGAGGGGAGATCTCATTGAGGCGTTTAAGATGATGAATGGAATGGATAGGATAGAGGTGGAGAGGCTCTTCCCGCTCAAAAAAGACAGTAGGATTAGGGGCACAGCCTCAAGATAAAGGGGGGGCGGTTTAGAACAGAGTTGAGGAGGAACTTCTTCACTCAAAGGGTGGTGAATCTCTGGAATTCTCTGCTCGTTGAAGTGGTGGAGGCTGCCTCGCTAAATATTTTTAAGAAGCGGGTTGATGGGTTCTTGATAAGAGAGGGGATTAAGGGTTATGGGGAGAGGGCGGGAAAGTGGAACTGAGCCACGACAGATCAGCCATGATCTTATTGAATGGCGGGGCAGGCTCGAAGGGCTAGATGGCCTACTCCTGCTCCTATTTCTTATGTTCTACTTTCTCAGAAGACTAAGGAAATTTGGCACGTCCGCTACACCAATTTGTACAGACGCACCATAGATGTATCACAGCTTGGTCTGGGCTCCTGCTCTGACCTACACCGCAAAAACTACAAAGAGTCATGAATGTAGCCCAATCCAACACACAAACCAGCCTCCCATCCACTGACTCCGTCTACACTTCCCGCTGCCTCGGGGGAAAAGCAACCGGCATAATCAAGGACCACCCCCCCACCCCCCCCCACCCCACACACACACACACAAACACACACACACACACATTCTCTCTTCCACCTTCTTCCGTCGGGAAAAAGATATAAAAGTCCGAGGTCCCGTACCGACCGACTCAAGAACAGCTTCTTCCCTGCTGCTGTCAGACTTTTGAATGGACCTACCTCGCATTAAGTTGATCTTTCTCTACACCCTCGCTGTGACTGTAACACTACATTCTGCACCCTCTCCTTCTCCATGTGCAGTATGCTTTATCTGTATAGCACGCAAGAAACAATACTTTTCACTGTGTCCCAATACATGTGGCAACAATAAATCAAATCCATTCCCTGTGGCAGTGGGTCCCCCCCCACTGTTATTCCACCCTCTCCCCCACATCGGCTGAACTCCCTTATCGGGTTTCCCGGTGACCTATACTGTAGGGATTGAAGCCAATTACTCGGCGAGCGCGGTGGTCTCCTAGGCAGCGTGGCAAGGTGCGCAGCCAACCCTTACCTGGGGAAGAAGATGCTTTCCACCACATAGAAGTCTTGCATGAGGACATCGCGCTCAGGCTTGGTGCTGAGGCTGCCGACGGTGTGCGTGATTCCCAGCTGGATAGCACCTCGGAGGGCAGAGGAGGTTGTCTGATTGGAAGACACGCACACACACACACACACAATCGGAAGGTCAGAAACAGAGGGTCAACAAACAAACCGACGCGGTCACCCCCACCGCGGGCTCCATCCTCAAACCCGCCCAGCTCACGCAACCTCAGAACAAGATGGGCGGTTTACTAACGCTCCGAACAGCCGTATAGGTTTGGGACATTAAAGTTAGTTTCACCCTCCGTGGGCGCTGCCAGATCTGCCAAGGGACTCCCGGCATTTTCTGCTCGCATTACAGTCTTGCGGCATTTGGGATATTTTGATTGAAAGCGCTGCGAAAATGGAGAGTTTGTGAGGCTAAGCTTGCTCCAGCTTCTGCCCACAGTCCAAAGATGTGCGTGGTAGGTGGATTGGCCATGCTAAATTGCCCCTTAGTGTCCAAAGATGTGTAGGTTAGGGGGATTGGCCATGCTAAATTGACCCTTAGTGCACAAAAATGTGGAGATCAGGTGGATTGGCCATGTTAAATTGCCCCTTAGTGTCCAAAGATGTGTAGGTTAGGTGGATTGGCCATGCTAAATTGCTCCTTAGTGTCCAACCATATGTGGGTTAGACAGATTAGCGGAGTAAATATGTAGGGTTGCGTGGATAGGGTTTGGTGGGGGGGGATTGGGTAAGATGCTCTGTTGGAGTGCCGATGGGCTGAATGGCCTCCTTCTACACTACAGCGATTCTATGGAAGCGATGTAAAGATTCAGAGCCGCCTTGTCCTTTCCCAGATAGGGCCAGGGAGTGCTCAGGTTCATAGGACACAGCGACTGGAACATGTTGGGACATGGGCCCAACACTGCCCATGCTGTCTCCTTTGAACGAGCGAGCCTGTTTGTCCCCACCGTCTCGGCACCCGTTTGTCCGGTCCCGCTCCACCGCGTCCCCTTCGCCCGAGGCACGCGGGCTGGGAGGCTGCCTCACGAGAGGCGTCAGGGTCGAGGGTCAGAGGTCAAAGGGCCTCCAGCGTGGAGGAAGATCCGGCCCACTGGAGGGGAGGTGGGTAATGGCGTGTGCGGGACAGGACGTCCAAGGCAATTCACTTGGTGGGGGGGGGGGGGGGGGGGGGGAGGAGCAGGGGGAAAATTTAATCACAGGATTCGCCACTCACCTTCTTGTACGTCGTTTCCCCAGTAGAATCCACGCCTCGGTGACCGATCTTCCTCAGCTGAGTGCCATACGAGGAGGAGCCAGCCATCTGGCAAGAAGACACCAAATCAGATTGAGGTTACCGTGAGGTAGCTTCCCTCC
>NW_027650615.1:2500-10000 GCF_965287045.1 Carcharhinus amblyrhynchos
ACAGAGTATTGATAGGCAGAGGGATCTGGGCGTACACGTACACAGAGTATTGATAGGCAGAGGGATCTGGGCGTACAGATACACAGAGTATTGATAGGCAGAGGGATCTGGGCACCCAGGTACACAGAATATTGATAGGCAGAGGGATCTGGGCGTCCAGGTACACAGAGTATTGATAGGCAGAGGGATCTGGGCGTACACGTACACAGAGTATTGATAGGCAGAGGGATCTGGGCGAACAGATACACAGAGTATTGATAGGCAGAGGGATCTGGGCGTCCAGGTACACAGAGTATTGATAGGCAGAGGGATCTGGGCGTCCAGGTACACAGAGTATTGATAGGCAGAGGGATCTGGGCGTCCAGGTACACAGAGTATTGATAGGCAGAGGGATCTGGGCGTCCAGGTACACAGAGTATTGATAGGCAGAGGGATCTGGGCGTACAGATACACAGAGTATTGATAGGCAGAGGGATCTGGGCGTCCTAGGCAGAGGGAGCTGGGCGTACAGGTACACAGAGTACTGATAGGCAGAGGGATCTGGGCGTCCAGGTACACAGAGTATTGATAGGCAGAGGGATCTGGGCGTACAGGTACACAGAGTATTGATAGGCAGAGGGATCTGGGCGTACAGATACACAGAGTATTGATAGGCAGAGGGATCTGGGCGTCCAGGTACACAGAGTATTGATAGGCAGAGGGATCTGGGCGTCCAGGTACACAGAGTATTGATAGGCAGAGGGATCTGGGCGTACAGGTACACAGAGTATTGATGGGCAGAGGGATCTGGGCGTACAGATACACAGAGTATTGATAGGCAGAGGGATCTGGGCGTCCTAGGCAGAGGGAGCTGGGCGTACAGGTACACAGAGTACTGATAGGCAGAGGGATCTGGGCGTACAGATACACAGAGTATTGATAGGCAGAGGGATCTGGGCGTCCTAGGCAGAGGGAGCTGGGCGTACAGGTACACAGAGTACTGATAGGCAGAGGGATCTGGGCGTCCAGGTACACAGAGTATTGATAGGCAGAGGGATCTGGGCGTACAGGTACACAGAGTATTGATAGGCAGAGGGATCTGGGCGTACAGATACACAGAGTATTGATAGGCAGAGGGATCTGGGCGTCCAGATACACAGAGTATTGATAGGCAGAGGGATCTGGGCGTACAGGTACACAGAGTATTGATAGGCAGAGGGATCTGGGCGTACAGATACACAGAGTATTGATAGGCAGAGGGATCTGGGCGTCCTAGGCAGAGGGAGCTGGGCGTACAGGTACACAGAGTACTGATAGGCAGAGGGATCTGGGCGTACAGATACACAGAGTATTGATAGGCAGAGGGATCTGGGCGTCCTAGGCAGAGGGAGCTGGGCGTACAGGTACACAGAGTACTGATAGGCAGAGGGATCTGGGCGTCCAGGTACACAGAGTATTGATAGGCAGAGGGATCTGGGCGTACAGATACACAGAGTATTGATAGGCAGAGGGATCTGGGCGTCCAGATACACAGAGTATTGATAGGCAGAGGGATCTGGGCGTACAGGTACACAGAGTATTGATAGGCAGAGGGATCTGGGCGTACAGGTACACAGAGTATTGAAATGCAGGGGGATCTGGGCGTCCAGGTACACAGAGTATTGATAGGCAGAGGGATCTGGGCGTACAGGCACACAGAGTATTGATAGGCAGAGGGATCTGGGCGTACAGATACACAGAGTATTGATAGGCAGAGGGATCTGGGCGTCCTAGGCAGAGGGAGCTGGGCGTACAGGTACACAGAGTACTGATCAACGCAGGGGGAGAAGGTGGTCGAGAAGTCGTACGGCAATGCTTGCCTTCATCGGCCGGGGCACTGAGTTTAAAAATCGGCAAGTCACGTTATAGAACCTTAGTGAGGCCGCACTTGGAATATAGTGTTCAATTCTGGGTCGCCCACACTACCAGAAGGATGTGGAGGCTTTTGGAGAGGGTTACAGAAAAGATTGACCAGGATGTTTGCCCCTGGAACGGAGGGCATTGGCTAATGAGGAGAGGTCGGAGAAACTCGGTTTGTTCTCACTGGAGGTCGAGGGGGAGACCCGCTCGAAGATGATGAGGGACAAGAGTGGAGAGCCAGGAGCTTTGTTCCCCAGAGTCAATTACGCGGGGGGGCCACAGGTTTAAGGTTTTTTTTCACACAGAGGGTAGCGGAAGCAGTGTCTTGATGGGATGGGGAATAAAGGGGTCTGGTCCCCAGAAGTGTAGGAGGGGTGGGGGGGGGCAGAGGGGCCTCGCCATGTTGACTCTCTCGTCTTTCTCCTTTGGCACTCAAGGACAGGTTGGTGCTGGGAGCGGTCGGTGCGTACGATTGGTCAGGAGGGTTGGTCGAATTCAGGCCGGGAATGAGGAAGTTCATCAACTTGACGGCGGGAGCAGAGGTGAAGAACGCCTACCTGGGTGAGCATTTACACGGGGGGGGTCGTTACCCCCCCACCCCCACCCCCGAACCTTGGACTCCCCGCGATACAATGTCCCCCGGGACCCAACGATGTGGGGGGGGGGGCGGCAGGGCCACATCTCCCAACCCCGTGGATGGCCAGTCCTGGTCGCAACGGCACTTTGGGGGAGGCTACCGTCTCGGACCCCCCCCCGAGAAGGTCAATCACCCCCCCCCCCACCCCCGAGGGAGTGGCCAGTCTCCTCTTGCCTTTGATTTCAAGAAGAGATTCCCAACACCCACCAGCCCACTGGCGTACCGACGGCCCCCTCCCTATCTCTGTAACCCCCCTCCCTCCCCTACACCCCCTCCCTATCTCTGTAACCCCCCTCCCTCCCCTACACCCCCTCCCTATCTCTGTAACCCCCCCTCCCTCCCCTACACCCCCTCCCTATCTCTGTAACCTCCTCCAGCCCCCTACACCCCCCTCCCTATCTCTGTAACCCCCTCCAGCCCCCTGCACCCCCTCCCTATCTCTGTAACCTCCTCCAGCCCCCCTACGCCCCCTCCCTATCTCTGTAACCTCCTCCAGCCCCCTACACCCCCTCCCTATCTCTGTAACCCCCTCCAGCCCCCCTACACCCCCTCCCTATCTCTGTAACCCCCTCCAGCCCCCCTACACCCCCTCCCTATCTCTGTAACCCCCTCCAGCCCCCCTACACCCCCTCCCTATCTCTGTAACCTTCCTCCCTCCCCCACACCCCCTCCCTATCTCTGTAACCCTCCTCCCTCCCCTATACCCCCTCCCTATCTCTGTAACCTCCTCCAGCCCCCCTACACCCCCTCCCTATCTCTGTAACCTCCTCCAGCCCCCCTACACCCCCCTCCCTATCTCTGTAACCTCCTCCAGCCCCCCTACACCCCCTCCCTATCTCTGTAACCTCCTCCAGCCCCCTACACCCCCTCCCTATCTCTGTAACCTCCTCCAGCCCCCCTACACCCCCTCCCTATCTCTGTAACCTCCTCCAGCCCCCCTACACCCCCTCCCTATCTCTGTAACCTCCTCCAGCCCCCCTACACCCCCTCCCTATCTCTGTAACCTCCTCCAGCCCCCCTACACCCCCTCCCTATCTCTGTAACCCCCTCCAGCCCCCCTACACCCCCTCCCTATCTCTGTAACCCCCCTCCCTCCCCTACACCCCCTCCCTCCCCTACACCCCGTCCCTCCCCTACACCCCGTCCCTATCTCTGTAACCTTCCTCCCTCCCCCACACCCCCTCCCTATCTCTGTAACCCCCCTCCCTCCCCTACACCCCGTCCCTCCCCTACACCCCGTCCCTATCTCTGTAACCTTCCTCCCTCCCCCACACCCCCTCCCTATCTCTGTAACCCTCCTCCCTCCCCTATACCCCCTCCCTATCTCTGTAACCTCCTCCAGCCCCCCTACACCCCCTCCCTATCTCTGTAACCTCCTCCAGCCCCCCGACACCCCCTCCCTATCTCTGTAACCCCCTCCAGCCCCCCTGTACCCCCTCCCTATCTCTGTAACCTCCTCCAGCCCCCTACACCCCCTCCCTATCTCTGTAACCTCCTCCAGCCCCCCTACACCCCCTCCCTATCTCTGTAACCTCCACCAATCCTTACAAACCTCCCCATCTCACCCCATTTCTCTCTATCTCTCTCTCTCTCTCTGCCTCTCTTTCTGTATGTCTCTCTCTGTCTCACCCTCTCTTCTCTGTCTCTGTCTCTCGCTGTCTCTCCCCCTATCTGCCTCTGCATCTCTCTCTCTCTCTGTGTCTCTGTCTGTCTCTCTGTCTCTGTCTCTCTGTCTCTCTCTCTCTCCATTTCTCTCTCTCTGTCTCTCTCTCTCTCTCTCTGCCTCTCTCTCTGTCTCTCTGTGTCTCTGTCTGTCTCTCTGCCTCTCTGTCTCTCTGCCTCTCTCTGTCTCTCTCTGCCTCTCTCTCTCTGCCTCTCTCTCTGCCTCTCTCTCTCTCTCTGCCTCTCTCTCTCTCTCTCTCTGCCTCTCTCTCTGCCTCTCTCTCTCTCTCTCTCTCTCCCTGTGTCTCTAAGTTCCTGTATTGCGAGTTCTCCTTATCGCTTCCTGCAATGTTTGCATTGTGAAGCCACACATTCAGATGTGGCAAGATCCGTGAAGTTGTTTCCCCTTGTGGGGCCATCTGACTCCACACTTGACCACAGCCTGCATGACATTCCCTCATCTGTAGTGGTTACTTCATCACAGATTTACTCAGAATGCCATGAACTCACAATCAGATGTCACCCTCTGCGGTTAACTAACACCCTGAGATCCACTGGTGCTCATTACTGCAGTTCCCACGCTGAGACATTGTAACAGAGTCTAGCAGCACTGACCCTCCCAAACAGCACAGCTCTCCCTCAGCACTGACCCTCCCACAGTGCGACGCTCCCTCAGCACTGACTCTCCCACAGTGCGGCGCTCCCTCAGCACTGACCCTCCCACACTTAGGTGCTCCCCCAGCACTGACCCTCCCACAGTGCGGGACTCCCTCAGCACCGACCCTCCCACAATGCGGCGCTCCCTCAGCACTGACCCTCCCACAGTGCAGCATTCCCTCAGCACTGACCCTCCCACAGTGCGGCGCTCCCTTAGCACTGACCCTCCCACAGTGCGGCGCTCCCTCAGCACTGACCCTCCCACAGTGCGGTACTCCCTCAGCACTGACTCTCCCATAGTGCGGCACTCCCTCAGCACTGACCCTCCCACAGTGCGGCGCTCCCTCAGCACTGACCTTCTGACAGACTTCCTGTTTCTTGGTCTCCAGCTCTTGAACCATAGTTGACACAGTTGAGAGCTTCTTGTATTAAAGACAATCGGTAATGATCTTCCTGCCTCTCTTTCAGGATACACAGTGAAGGGTGCCCAGAAAGGCAATGAGAAATTCTATGTCACGGGCGCACCTCGCTATGGCCATAAGGGAAAAGTATTCATTTTCTCACGATCCCGCCCTCGATTTCCCCGGGACCAGATCGATGGAGAGCAGGTTAGTGTTATCATGGATATCCAGAATATATTTACCCTGATAAACTATCAAGCTATGGATTTGATTTGATTTATTCTTGTCACATATATCGGGATACGGTAAAAAGTATTGTTTCTTGCGCGCTATACCGACAAAACATACCGTTCATAGAGTACAGAGGGGAAAAGGAAAAGGATTTGATTTATTATTGTCATGTGTATCGGGATACAGTGAAAAGTATTCTTTTTCGCACGCTGTACAGACAAAGCATACCGTTCATAGAGAAGGAAAGGAGAGGGTGCAGAATGTAGTGTTACAGTCACAGCGAGGGTGTAGAGAAAGATCAGCTTAATGCGAGGTGGGTCCATTCAAAAGTCTGACAGCAGCAGGGAAGAAGCTGTTCTTGAGTCGGTCGGTACGGGACCTCAGACTTTTGTATCTTTTTCCTGACGGAAGAAGAGAGAATGTCCGGGGTGTGTTTGGGTTGGGGGGTCCTTAATTCTACCGGCTGCTTTTCCCCGAGGCAGTGGGAAGTGTAGACGGAGTCAATGGAAGGGAGGCTGGTTTGGGTGATGGATTGGGCGCTACATTCACCACCCTTTTGTAGTTCCTTGCGGTCTTGGGCAGAGCAGGAGCCCAGACCGAGCTGTGATACATCCGGAAAGGATGCTTTCTATGGGGCATCTGTAAAAGTTGGGGAGAGTCCGTAGCGGACATGCCAAATTTCCTTCGTCTCCTGAGAAAGTAGAGGGGGGGGCTTTCTTAACTATAGTGTCAGTGTGGGGGGGGACCAGGACAGGTTGTTGGTGATCTGGACACCTTGAAGCTCTGTTGACCATTTCTACTACACCCGATCCCTGTAATCCCACACATTTAGTGTCGCCTAACCCGCACATCTTTGGACACTAAGGGACAATTTACCATGGCCAATCCCCCCTAACCTACACATCTTTGGACACTAAGGGACAATTTACCATGGCCAATCCACCCTAACCTACACATCTTTGGACACTAAGGGGCAATTTAGCACGGCCAATCCACCTAACCTGCACATCTTTGGACACTAAGGGACAATTTAGCATGGCCAATCCACCCTAACCTGCACATCTTTGGACACTAAGGGACAATTTAGCACGGCCAATCCACCCTAACCTACACATCTTTGGACACTAAGGGACAATTTAGCACGGCCAATCCCCCTAACCTACACATCTTTGGACACTAAGGGACAATTTAGCATGGCCAATCCACCCTAACCTACACATCTTTGGACAGTAAGGGACAATTTAGCACGGCCAATCCACCCTAACCTACACATCTTTGGACACTAAGGGACAATTTAGCATGGCCAATCCACCCTAACCTGTCTCATTGATGTAGATAGGGGCAAGTTCTTCTCCTGAAGTCGATGACAATCTCCTTCATTTCTTGAATGTAAGGTCAGCGTAGAGGGTGCATTTCGAACGTGCAAACCAAAAGCATGGGAAAGATCAGAGTCATTGGCTTCAGGCTAAGGTTGCGAGTGGGAATTATTCGCGAGCGTAAGATTACACAGAAGTAGCACCCTGGGAGATCTGAGTGTCGCACGCCCCGCTAATCAGCCTACCCCGTCCTTGTTTTTCACCACCACCCACCCCCGGCAGATTGGATCGTATTTTGGGTCAGAAATCTGTCCCGTGGACCTAAACCTGGACGGCCAGACGGACCTGTTGCTGGTGGGCGCTCCGATGCATCACAGCCAGGACCACGGTGGGATTGTCTACGTTTATCGATTGGAGAACAGGGTGAGTCTTTCTTTGTGGGGGGGGGGGGGGGAGCGGATGGGAAGGAGGGGTGGCGGTGGCCTCGGATCTGTACCCTCCAGGGGTGCTGGAGGAGGGAGGAGGTTGTCTCGCCTGTCAGGTGGCCTCAACTGGGCCAGATTTGGGTGAACTCAAATTTGGGTCAACTCAGCCCCTTATTCTGAGGCCATACCCCAATTCCGAGGCCGCGGGTCCAAGTCCGTCCCCCCAATCTTCCCCCCTGATCCGTAAGACTGTGAGACACCGCAGCGGAATGAGGCCACTCCTGATCTCTTGC
>NW_027650615.1:15000-22500 GCF_965287045.1 Carcharhinus amblyrhynchos
TTAAGACGCGGGTTGATGGGTTTTTGATAAGAGAGGGGATTAAGGGTTATGGGGAGAGGGCGGGAATGTGGAACTGAGCCACAACAGATCAGCCATGATCTTATTGAATGGCGGGGCAGGCTCGAAGGGCTAGATGGCCTACTCCTGCTCCTATTTCTTATGTTCTTATGTTCCCCCTCCCCCTCCCCTTTCCACTCCCTCCCCCTCCCCTTTCCACTCCCTCCCCCTCCCCTTTCCCTCCCCCCCTCCCCTTTCCCCTCCCCCTCCCCTTTCCCCTCCCCCCCTCCCCTTTCCACTCCCTCCCCTTTCCACTCCCTCCCCCTCCCCTTTCCCCTCCCCTTTCCCCTCCCCCCCTCCCCTCCCCTCCCTCCCCCTCGCCCTTCCTGTCCCTCCCCCTCACCCTTCCTGTCCCTCCCCCTCGCCCTTCCTGTCCCTCCCCCTCACCCTACCCCTCCCTCCCTCCCCCTCATCCTTCCCCGAGTTGAAGGCCTCAGTTGAGGGATTGGGGCCCACAGTCGAGACCTCCGTTGACCGGGGAAAAGGAGTTCAGGCCTATTAAAGGCTTCAGTGTGTTTCCTGGAAAGAGACAGAATAGGGGACATACAGGCCTCAGAATGGAGAATACAGAAGGTGGCTGAGTGCTTTAGGGCCTACAGAAAAAGGCCCAAAAGTGGGCAAAACACAGAAACTGAGGCCCGTCATAAAGGCCTTCGTGTAGGGAGAGAGGCAGGGGTTGGAGCCTGTAGTGTAGGCCTTGGCATGGGGAGAGAGGCAGGGATGGGGCCTGTAGTACAGGCCTTGGCATGGGGAGAGAGGCAGGGATGGGGCCTGTAGTACAGGCCTTGGCATGGGGAGAGAGGCAGGGATGGGGCCTGTAGTACAGGCCTTTGCGTGGGGAGAGAAGCAGGGGTGGGGCCTGTAGTGTAGGCCTTGGCATGGGGAGAGAGGCAGGGATGGGGCCTGTAGTACAGGCCTTGGCATGGGGAGAGAGGCAGATATTGAGATCTGTTGTACAGGCCTTGGCATAGGGAGAGAGGCAGGGATGGGGCCTATAGTACAGGCCTTGGCATGGGGAGAGAGGCAGGGATGGGGCCTATAGTACAGGCCTTGGCATGGGGAGAGAGGCAGGGATGGGGCCTGTAATGCAGGCCTTGGCATGGGGAGAGAGGCAGGGATTGGGCCTGTAATGCAGGCCTTGGCATGGGGAGAGAGGCAGGGATTGGGCCTGTAATGCAGGCCTTGGCATGGGGAGAGAGGCAGGGATTGGGCCTGTAATGCAGGCCTTGGCACGGGGACAGAGGCAGGGATGGGGCCTGTAATGCAGGCCTTGGCATGGGGACAGAGGCAGGGATGGGGCCTGTAGTGTAGGCCTTGGCATGGGGAGAGAGGCAGGGATAGGGCCTGTAGTGTAGGCCTTGGCATGGGGAGAGAGGCAGGGATGGGGCCTGTATTGCAGGCCTTGGCATGGGGAGAGAGGCAGGGATGGGGCCTGTAGTGCAGGCCTTGGCATGGGGAGAGAGGCAGGGATTGGGGCCTGTAATATGGGGCTTGGTGAGGAGAGGGAGGAAAGGATGAGGCCTGCAGAAACAGGCTTCATAAAGGCTGGATTCCGGGGTGGGCTTGTGAAGAGAGGCCTCATTGTGCTGGGGCCCACTGTGAGAGCGATTGTGGTCTTTGCGTACGTTGTACGTGGGCCAGAGACGGGGGGGATTGGGCCTAGTGAACGGGCCTGTGCATGCAGGAGGCAGAGAGCGGGCCTTCGCAGTAGGCTTTGGTCCGACAAGGGCGAGAACAGGCTCAGAATGACTGGAACTCCTTCACAGATCCAGGCCAGTGCTGGAAGTGACCATCTCCATGACGTTTGACCCAAAGTACATCATGTTAAAGGACGTGGATTGTGACAAAGGGAGAGAGGGGCCAAAAGTGAAGACTCAGATCTGTTTTACCATCAAACAAGTCACAAAGAAAATAACAGGTACAAACTTTCTTCAAACACAAATCCCCCTCGATTAGATTCCAGTCTGTAACTCACTCCCGGGTATCTGTTATTCTATATATAAACCACCCCGAACCCCTCGATTAGATTCCAGTCTGTAACTCACTCCCGGGTATCTGTTATTCTGTATATAAACTACCCCGAACCCCTCGATTAGATTCCAGTCTGTAACTCACTCCCGGGTATCTGTTATTCTATATATAAACCACCCCGAACCCCTCGATTAGATTCCAGTCTGTAACTCACTCCCGGGTATCTGTTATTCTATATATAAACCACCCCGAACCCCTCGATTAGATTCCAGTCAGTAACTCACTCCCGGGTATCTGTTATTCTGTATATAAACCACCCCGAACCCCTCGATTAGATTCCAGCCTGTAACTCACTCCCGTGTATCTGTTATTCTGTATATAAACCACCCCGAACCCCTCGATTAGATTCCAGTCTGTTGCTCACTCCCGGGTATCTGTTATTCTGTATATAAACCACCCCGAACCCCTCGATTAGATTCCAGTCTGTTGCTCACTCCCGGGTATCTGTTATTCTGTATATAAACCACCCCGAACCCCTCGATTAGATTCCAGTCTGTAGCTCACTCCCGGGTATCTGTTATTCTATATATAAACCACCCCGAACCCCTCGATTAGATTCCAGTCTGTAACTCACTCCCGGGTATCTGTTATTCTATATATAAACCACCCCGAACCCCTCGATCAGATTCCAGTCTGTAACTCACTCCCGGGTATCTGTTATTCTATATATAAACCACCCCGAACCCCTCGATCAGATTCCAGTCTGTAACTCACTCCCGGGTATCTGTTATTCTATATATAAACCACCCCGAACCCCTCGATCAGATTCCAGTCTGTAACTCACTCCCGGGTATCTGTTATTCTATATATAAACCACCCCGAACCCCTCGATCAGATTCCAGTCTGTAACTCACTCCCGGGTATCTGTTATTCTATATATAAACCACCCCGAACCCCTCGATCAGATTCCAGTCTGTAACTCACTCCCGGGTATCTGTTATTCTATATATAAACCACCCCGAACCCCTCGATCAGATTCCAGTCTGTAACTCACTCCCGGGTATCTGTTATTCTATATATAAACCACCCCGAACCCCTCGATTAGATTCCAGTCTGTAACTCACTCCCGGGTATCTGTTATTCTATATATAAACCACCCCGAACCCCTCGATTAGATTCCAGTTTGTAACTCACTCCCGGGTATCTGTTATTCTGTATATAAACCACCCCGAACCCCTCGATTAGATTCCAGTCTGTTGCTCACTCCCGGGTATCTGTTATTCTGTATATAACCTGTTCCCTTGGTGGAAATGTAATGTGTTTTTCCCGCAGGAAATCCCTCGGTGCAGCTCAGCTATGAGCTGGAATTGGATCCAAGGCGAAGTATCGATAGGGCTGAGCTGAAATCTCATACTAAGGGTTCGTTTCAATTGACGGATAGTTATTGTCTGCAACCTGAGATTGACGTCAAGGTGAGGGGAGCTTTACTCTGTATCTAACCCTGTGCTGTACCTGTCCTGGGAGTGTTTGATGGGGGGACAGTGTAGAGGGAGCTTTACTCTGTATCTAACCCTGTGCTGTACCTGTCCTGGGAGTGTTTGATGGGGGACAGTGTAGAGGGAGCTTTACTCTGTATCTAACCCTGTGCTGTACCTGTCCTGGGAGTGTTTGATGGGGGGACAGTGTAGAGGGAGCTTTACTCTGTATCTAACCCCGTGCTGTACCTGTCCTGGGAGTGTTTGATGGGGGGACAGTGTAGAGGGAGCTTTACTCTGTATCTAACCCTGTGCTGTACCCGTCCTGGGAGTGTTTGATGGGGGGACAGTGTAGAGGGAGCTTTACTCTGTATCTAACCCTGTGCTGTACCCGTCCTGGGAGTGTTTGATGGGGGGGACAGTGTAGAGGGAGCTTTACTCTGTATCTAACCCCGTGCTGTACCTGTCCTGGGAGTATTTGATGGGGGGACAGTGTAGAGGGAGCTTTACTCTGTATCTAACCCCGTGCTGTACCTGTCCTGGGAGTGTTTGATGGGGGGACAGTGTAGAGGGAGCTTTACTCTGTATCTAACCCCGTGCTGTACCTGTCCTGGGAGTGTTTGATGTGGGGACAGTGTAGAGGGAGCTTTACTCTGTATCTAACCCCGTGCTGTACCTGTCCTGGGAGTGTTTGATGGGGGGACAGCGTAGAGGGAGCTTTACTCTGTATCTAACCCTGTGCTGTACCTGTCCTGGGAGTGTTTGATGGGGGGACAATGTAGAGGGAGCTTTACTCTGTATCTAACCCCGTGCTGTACCTGTCCTGGGAGTGTTTGATGGGGGGACAGTGTAGAGGGTGCTTTACTCTGTATCTAACCCCGTGCTGTACCTGTCCTGGGAGTGTTTAATGGGGGGGGACAGTGTAGAGGGATCTTTACTCTGTATCTAACCCCGTGCTGTACCTGTCCTGGGAGTGTTTGATGGGGGACAGTGTAGAGGGAGCTTTACTCTGTATCTAACCCCGTGCTGTACCTGTCCTGGGAGTGTTTGATGGGGGACAGTGTAGAGGGAGCTTTACTCTGTATCTAACCCTGTGCTGTACCTGTCCTGGGAGTGTTTGATGGGGACAGTGTAGAGGGAGCTTTACTCTGTATCTAACCCCGTGCTGTACCTGTCCTGGGAGTGTTTGATGGGGGGACAGTGTAGAGGGAGCTTTACTCTGTATCTAACCCCGTGCTGTACCTGTCCTGGGAGTGTTTGATGTGGGGACAGTGTAGAGGGAGCTTTACTCTGTATCTAACCCCGTGCTGTACCTGTCCTGGGAGTGTTTGATGGGGGGACAGCGTAGAGGGAGCTTTACTCTGTATCTAACCCTGTGCTGTACCTGTCCTGGGAGTGTTTGATGGGGGGACAATGTAGAGGGAGCTTTACTCTGTATCTAACCCCGTGCTGTACCTGTCCTGGGAGTGTTTGATGGGGGGGGACAGTGTAGAGGGATCTTTACTCTGTATCTAACCCCGTGCTGTACCTGTCCTGGGAGTGTTTGATGGGGGACAGTGTAGAGGGAGCTTTACTCTGTATCTAACCCCGTGCTGTACCTGTCCTGGGAGTGTTTGATGAGGAAAGTGTAGAGGGAGCTTTACTCTGTATCTAACCCCGTGCTGTACCTGTCCTGGGAGTGTTTGATGGAGGGGACAGTGTAGAGGGAGCTTTACTCTGTATCTAACCCTGTGCTGTACCCGTCCTGGGAGTGTTTGATGGGGGGGACAGTGTAGAGGGAGCTTTACTCTGTATCTAACCCCGTGCTGTACCTGTCCTGGGAGTGTTTGATGTGGGGACAGTGTAGAGGGAGCTTTACTCTGTATCTAACCCCGTGCTGTACCTGTCCTGGGAGTGTTTGATGGGGGGACAGCGTAGAGGGAGCTTTACTCTGTATCTAACCCTGTGCTGTACCTGTCCTGGGAGTGTTTGATGGGGGGACAATGTAGAGGGAGCTTTACTCTGTATCTAACCCCGTGCTGTACCTGTCCTGGGAGTGTTTGATGGGGGGACAGTGTAGAGGGTGCTTTACTCTGTATCTAACCCCGTGCTGTACCTGTCCTGGGAGTGTTTAATGGGGGGGGACAGTGTAGAGGGATCTTTACTCTGTATCTAACCCCGTGCTGTACCTGTCCTGGGAGTGTTTGATGGGGGACAGTGTAGAGGGAGCTTTACTCTGTATCTAACCCCGTGCTGTACCTGTCCTGGGAGTGTTTGATGGGGGACAGTGTAGAGGGAGCTTTACTCTGTATCTAACCCTGTGCTGTACCTGTCCTGGGAGTGTTTGATGGGGACAGTGTAGAGGGAGCTTTACTCTGTATCTAACCCCGTGCTGTACCTGTCCTGGGAGTGTTTGATGGGGGGACAGTGTAGAGGGAGCTTTACTCTGTATCTAACCCCGTGCTGTACCTGTCCTGGGAGTGTTTGATGTGGGGACAGCGTAGAGGGAGCTTTACTCTGTATCTAACCCTGTGCTGTACCTGTCCTGGGAGTGTTTGATGGGGGGACAATGTAGAGGGAGCTTTACTCTGTATCTAACCCCGTGCTGTACCTGTCCTGGGAGTGTTTGATGGGGGGGGACAGTGTAGAGGGATCTTTACTCTGTATCTAACCCCGTGCTGTACCTGTCCTGGGAGTGTTTGATGGGGGACAGTGTAGAGGGAGCTTTACTCTGTATCTAACCCCGTGCTGTACCTGTCCTGGGAGTGTTTGATGAGGAAAGTGTAGAGGGAGCTTTACTCTGTATCTAACCCCGTGCTGTACCTGTCCTGGGAGTGTTTGATGGGGGGACAGTGTAGAGGGAGCTTTACTCTGTATCTAACCCCGTGCTTTACCTGTCCTGGGAGTGTTTGATGGGGGACAGTGTAGAGGGAGCTTTACTCTGTATCTAACCCCGTGCTGTACCTGTCCTGGGAGTGTTTGATGGGGTGACAGTGTAGAGGGAGCTTTACTCTGTATCTAACCCCGTGCTGTACCTGTCCTGGGAGTGTTTGATGGGGGGACTGTGTTGGATTCCCCTCACTCTCTGCCTCTCTCCGTTACAGAATTGCCTGATGGATGTTCTGAATCCAATCGAAGTTCGGGTGAAGTACACCGGAGTGGGCCAGAAATCCGGTGGTAACCCTGCTCCGGTGTTACAGTCAGGAGAGAACGGGGAATACACAGGAAAGGTGAGTCTGGGTGTTCTGGGTCCTGCTGGCGGGGTGGATGAACTGGACACATGACAGCGAGGGGACATTTCGTGAACCTATTCCATCCCTCTGTCTCTCATCAAACCATCGAATCCCTACAGCCCATCGAGTCTCCACCGACAGTCCCACCCTATCCCCATAACCCCAATGCATTTACCCGAGCTCGTCCCCCTGACACTGAGGGGCAATTTAGCACGGCCAATCCCCCCTAACCTACGCATCTTTGGACACTAAGGGACAATTTAGCACGGCCAATCCACCCTAACCTACACATCTTTGGACACTAAGGGACAATTTAGCACGGCCAATCCACCCTAACCTACACATCTTTGGACACTAAGGGACAATTTAGCACGGCCAATCCACCCTAACCTACACATCTTTGGACCATGGGAGGAAACCGGAACACCCAGAGGAAACCCACGCAGACATGGGGAGAATGTGCAGTCTCCGCAGCGACAGTGCCTCGAGCCGGGAATTGAACCCGGGTCCCTGGTGCTGTGAGGCAGCAGTGCTAACCCCACTGTGTCACCCCCCACCCTGCCTGTCTCTCTCTGCCTGTCTCTCTCTGCCTGTCTCTCTCTCTCTCTCTGCCTCTGTCTCTCTGTCTCTGCCTCTGTCTCTCTGTCTCTGTCTCTCTGTCTCTGTCTCTCTGTCTCTCTCTCTGTCTCTGTCTCTCTGTCTCTCTCTCTGTCTCTCTCTCTCTGTCTCTGCCTCTGTCTCTCTCTCTGTCTCTCTGTCTCTGTCTCTCTGCCTCTGTCTCTCTG
>NW_027650615.1:30000-58802 GCF_965287045.1 Carcharhinus amblyrhynchos
AGGGGGTTACAGAGATAGGGAGGGGGTGTAGGGGGGCTGGAGGAGGTTACAGAGATAGGGAGGGGGTGTAGGGGGGCTGGAGGGGGTTACAGAGATAGGGAGGGGGTGTAAGGGGCTGGAGGAGGTTACAGAGATAGGGAGGGGGGTGTGGGGGGCTGGAGGAGGTTACAGAGATAGGGAGGGGGTGTAGGGGGGCTGGAGGGGGTTACAGAGATAGGGAGGGGGTGTAGGGGGGCTGGAGGAGGTTACAGAGATAGGGAGGGGGTGTAGGGGGGCTGGAGGAGGTTACAGAGATAGGGAGGGGGTGTAGGGGGCTGGAGGGGGTTACAGAGATAGGGAGGGGGTGTAGGGGGGCTGGAGGGGGTTACAGAGATAGGGAGGGGGTGTAGGGGGGCTGGAGGGGGTTACAGAGATAGGGAGGGGGGTGTAGGGGGGCTGGAGGAGGTTACAGAGATAGGGAGGGGGTGTAGGGGGCTGGAGGGGGTTACAGAGATAGGGAGGGGTGTGTAGGGGGGCTGGAGGGGGTTACAGAGATAGGGAGGGGTGTGTAGGGGGGCTGGAGGGGGTTACAGCGATAGGGAGGGGGTGTAGGGGGCTGGAGGGGGTTACAGAGATAAGGAGGGGGTGTCTTTGGGCCCCCGATTATAGGGGACAGTGTGTAGAACCGAGTCTCAGTCAATTAACTAACAGTCTTGTTCTCTCTGTCCAATTTACCCCTTGTCCTGCCCTCCCCCTGCCCCTCCTGGCAACCCCCTCACCCTCACCTCCCCTCACCACCCCCTCAGGTCAAGTTCAACACAACTTTTGACGTGGCATCAGATGTGCTCTGGAAACCAGAAGCTACCATCAGTGTTAACGCCAGCAGGTAAGCGAGTCCCGCACTGTGGGAGGGTCAGTGCTGAGGGAGTCCCGCACTGTGGGAGTCCCGCACTGTGGGAGGGTCGGTGCTGAGGGAGTCCCGCACTGTGGGAGGGTCGGTGCTGAGGGAGTCCCGCACTGTGGGAGGGTCGGTGCTGAGGGAGTCCCGCACTGTGGGAGGGTCGGTGCTGAGGGAGTCCCGCACTGTGGGAGGGTCGGTGCTGAGGGAGTCCCGCACTGTGGGAGGGTCGGTGCTGAGGGAGTCCCGCACTGTGGGAGGGTCGGTGCTGAGGGAGTCCCGCACTGTGGGAGGGTCGGTGCTGAGGGAGTCCCGCACTGTGGGAGGGTCGGTGCTGAGGGAGTCCCACACTGTGGGAGGGTCGGTGCTGAGGGAGCGCCGCACTGTGGGAGGGTCGGTGCTGAGGGAGTCCCGCACTGTGGGAGGGTCGGTGCTGAGGGAGTCCCGCACTGTGGGAGGGTCGGTGCTGAGGGAGTCCCGCACTGTGGGAGGGTCGGTGCTGAGGGAGTCCCGCACTGTGGGAGGGTCGGTGCTGAGGGAGTCCCGCACTGTGGGAGGGTCGGTGCTGAGGGAGTCCCGCACTGTGGGAGGGTCGGTGCTGAGGGAGTCCCGCACTGCGGGAGGGTCGGTGCTGAGGGAGTCCCGCACTGCGGGAGGGTCGGTGCTGAGGGAGTCCCGCACTGTGGGAGGGTCGGTGCTGAGGGAGTCCCGCACTGTGGGGAGGGTCGGTGCTGAGGGAGTCCCGCACTGTGGGAGGGTCGGTGCTGAGGGAGTCCCGCACTGCGGGAGGGTCGGTGCTGAGGGAGTCCCGCACTGTGGGAGGGTCGGTGCTGAGGGAGTCCCGCACTGTGGGAGGGTCGGTGCTGAGGGAGTCCCGCACTGTGGGGAGGGTCGGTGCTGAGGGAGTCCCGCACTGTGGGAGGGTCGGTGCTGAGGGAGTCCCGCACTGCGGGAGGGTCGGTGCTGAGGGAGTCCCGCACTGTGGGAGGGTCGGTGCTGAGGGAGTCCCGCACTGTGGGAGGGTCGGTGCTGAGGGAGTCCCGCACTGCGGGAGATGTCAAAATTCAATATTTAAAGACAAGTTTTCTTGTACAGCTACTGCACCATCAGTAAGACGTTGCCAGTTCTGATCCAAACACTCACCATCGATTACTTCGATTTAATCCCACTCTCCATTAATCCCTGGCCAGGACTTACTGGAATGTATCCTGAGTCCTCCTCCACATGTTGTCTCTCTTTGGGAGCTTGGAGCCTGGTTTGGAATCAAACAATCCCTCCACTGCCAACGGAGGCCATTCAGTCCATCAACTCCACACCAACAACCAGGCCCCATCCACCACCCCCCCCAACACTTAGGGGCAATTTAGCACCTAACCTACACATCTTTGGACAGCAAGGGACAATTTAGCATGGCCAATCCACCCTAACCTACACATCTTTGGACAGCAAGGGACAATTTAGCACGGCCAATCCACCCTAACCTACACATCTTTGGACAGCAAGGGACAATTTAGCACGGCCAATCCACCCTAACCTACACATCTTTGGACAGCAAGGGACAATTTAGCACGGCCAATCCACCCTAACCTACACATCTTTGGACACTAAGGGACAATTTAGCACGGCCAATCCACCCTAACCTACACATCTTTGGACACTAAGGGACAATTTAGCATGGCCAATCCACCCTAACCTGCACATCTTTGGACACTAAGGGACAATTTAGCATGGCCAATCCACCCTAACCTACACATCTTTGGACACTAAGGGACAATTTAGCACGGCCAATCCACCCTAACGTACACATCTTTGGACACTAAGGGACAATTTAGCACGGCCAATCCACCCTAACCTGCACATCTTTGGACACTAAGGGACAATTTAGCATGGCCAATCCACCCTAACCTACACATCTTTGGACACTAAGGGACAATTTAGCACGGCCAATCCACCCTAACCTACACATCTTTGGACACTAAGGGACAATTTAGCATGGCCAATCCACCCTAACCTACACATCTTTGGACACTAAGGGACAATTTAGCATGGCCAATCCACCCTAACCTACACATCTTTGGACACTAAGGGGCAATTTAGCATGGCCAATCCACCCTAACCTACACATCTTTGGACACTAAGGGGCAATTTAGCATGGCCAATCCCCCTAACCTACACATCTTTGGACACTAAGGGACAATTTAGCATGGCCAGTCCACCCTAACCTACACATCTTTGGACACTAAGGGACAATTTAGCATGGCCAATCCACCCTAACCTACACATCTTTGGGACACTAAGGGACAATTTAGCACGGCCAATCCACCCTAACCTACACATCTTTGGACACTAAGGGACAATTTAGCACGGCCAATCCACCCTAACCTACACATCTTTGGACACTAAGGGGCAATTTAGCACGGCCAATCCACCCTAACCTACACATCTTTGGACACTAAGGGACAATTTAGCACGGCCAATCCACCCTAACCTACACATCTTTGGACACTAAGGGACAATTTAGCACGGCCAGTCCACCCTAACCTACACATCTTTGGACACTAAGGGGCAATTTAGCACGGCCAATCCACCCTAACCTACACATCTTTGGACACTAAGGGACAATTTAGCATGGCCAATCCACCCTAACCTACACATCTTTGGACACTAAGGGACAATTTAGCATGGCCAATCCACCCTAACCTACACATCTTTGGACACTAAGGGACAATTTAGCATCGCCAATCCATCCTAACCTCAATCCATTCAAAAGTCTGACAGCAGCAGGGAAGAAGCTGTTCTTGAGTCGGTCGGTACGGGACCTCAGACTTTTGTATCTTTTTCCCCGACGGAAGAAGGTGGAAGGGATAATGTCCGGGGTGCAGTGGCGGGGGGCGGGGGGGGTGGGGTGGGGGGGTCATTGATTATCCCGGCTGCTTTTCCCCGAGGCAGCGGGAAGTGTAGACGGAGTCAATGGATGGGAGGCTGGTTTGGGTGATGGGATTGGGGGCTACATTCACCACCCTTTTGTAGTTCCTTGCGGTCTTGGGCACAGCAGGATCCCAGACCGAGCTGTGATACATCCGGAAGGGATGCTTTCTACGGGGCATCTGTAAAAGTTGGTGAGAGTCCGTAGCGGACATGCCAAATTTCCTTAGTCTCCTGAGAAAGTAGAGGCGTTGGTGGAGCTTTCTCAACTATAGTGTTGGCGTGGGGAGGGGACCAGGACAGGTTGTTGGTGATCTGGACACCTTGAAGCTCTCTTGACCATTTCTACTTGGTCCCCGTTGATGGAGACAGGGGCATGTTATTGTTGTCTATTGTTGTAAAAGAGGAGGGGGGACCCCCACGACCTCACCTCCCCTGCACCCACCAAGAAATAGGAGCAGGAGTCGGCCATCTAGCCCTTCGAGCCTGCCCCGCCATTCAATAAGATCATGGCTGATCTGTCGTGGCTCAGTTCCACTTTCCTGCCCTCTCCCCATAACCCTTAATCCCCTCGCTTATCAAAAACCCATCAACCCGCGTCTTAAATATATTCAGCGAGATAGCCTCCACCACTTCAACGGGCAGAGAATTCCAGAGATTCACCACCCTTTGAGTGAAGAAGTTCCTCCTCAACTCCGTTCTAAACCGCCCCCCCTTTTATCTTGAGGCTGTGCCCCCTAGTCCTACTGTCCTTTCTCAGCGGGAAGAGTCTCTCCACCTCTATCCTATCCATCCCTTTCGTTACCTTATACGTCTCTATAAGATCCCCCCTCATCCTTCTAAACTCCAGCGAGTACAGACCCAGTCTATTCAGCCTCTCGTCAGCTAACCCCCTGTTACCAGCCTCCTCTGCACTCCCTCCAATGCTGATATATGTCCTTCCGCGAACAAGGGGACCAAAATCACACACGGTTGGGATCTTGCTGTGTAACTGCCGCCTTTCCCCATATTGGCGTCGACCCACAGACGTCGCGGAACCGTCTCCCAAAATATTTCGGAGCTCCCGGCAGTCTCGAGAGACAGGGAGCGACAGATTGTGAAATGGATCTCAAATGTCCGAAACTCATTCTGCTCCCAATTTTATTCCCAGTGACAATGAACAGCGTATCACCACGGATAGTTTCCGCTCCAAGGTCGTTACGGTCAAGTATGAAGTAAATCTGATAATAAAAGGGTACGTTTATCCACATCACCAGTTTGTGTGCACCCCCACCCCCCCAACCGAGGGGGGGTAAGGACAGTGTATCTAACACACCGTGACACCCGGTCCCAGAGTGGGGAAAGGACAGTGTATCTAACGCACCGTGACACCCGGTCCCAGAGTGGGGGAAAGGACAGTGTATCTAACGCACCGTGACACCCGGTCCCAGAGTGGGGGAAAGGACAGTGTATCTAACGCACTGTGACACCCGGTTCCAGAGAGGGGGAAAGGACAGTGTATCTAACGCACTGTGCTACCCGGTCCCAGAGTGGGGGAAAGGACAGTGTATCTAACGCACTGTGACACCCTGTCCCAGAGTGGGGGAAAGGACAGTGTATCTAACGCACTGTGACACCCTGTCCCAGAGTGGGGGAAAGGACAGTGTATCTAACGCACTGTGATACCCGGTCCCAGAGAGGGGGAAAGGACAGTGTATCTAACGCACTGTGACACCCGGTCCCAGAGAGGGGGAAATGACAGTGTATCTAACGCACTGTGACACCCGGTCCCAGAGAGGGGGAAAGGACAGTGTATCTAACGCACTGTGACACCCGGTCC
Organism: Carcharhinus amblyrhynchos; assembly: GCF_965287045.1. NCBI lineage: Eukaryota > Metazoa > Chordata > Chondrichthyes > Carcharhiniformes > Carcharhinidae > Carcharhinus > Carcharhinus amblyrhynchos. Next base: position 35,622 of record NW_027650615.1, read on the forward strand.
CAGAGTGGGGGAAAGGACAGTGTATCTAACGCACTGTGACACCCGGTCCCAGAGTGGGGGAAAGGACAGTGTATCTAACGCACTGTGACACCCGGTCCCAGAGAGGGGGAAAGGACAGTGTATCTAACGCACTGTGATACCCGGTCCCAGAGAGGGGGAAAGGACAGTGTATCTAACGCACTGTGATACCCGGTCCCAGAGGGGGAAAGGACAGTGTATCTAACGCACTGTGATACCCGGTCCCAGAGGGGGAAAGGACAGTGTATCTAACGCACTGTGACACCCGGTCCCAGAGTGGGGAAGGGACAGTGTATCTAACGCACTGTGATACCCGGTCCCAGAGAGGGGGAAAGGACAGTGTATCTAACGCACTGTGACACCCGGTCCCAGAGAGGGGGAAAGGACAGTGTATCTAACGCACTGTGACACCCGGTCCCAGAGAGGGGGAAAGGACAGTGTATCTAACGCACTGTGACACCCGGTCCCAGAGAGGGGGAAAGGACAGTGTATCTAACGCACAGTGATACCCGGTCCCAGAGTGGGGGAAAGGACAGTGTATCTAACGCACAGTGACACCCGGTCCCAGAGTGGGGGAAAGGACACTGTGTCTAACGCACTGTGACACCCGGTCCCAGAGTGGGGGAAAGGACAGTGTATCTAACACACTGTGACACCCGGTCCCAGAGAGGGGGAAAGGACAGTGTATCTAAAGCACTTGTCTTAAACTAAATTAAATTCCTTGTTAATGATGGAAACTAATTTATCTACAGGGTTGAATCTACTCAGTATATCAACTTCACAACAATGGGTGCAGGTGAAAAACATATTGAACACAAGTACCAGGTAATTACCAGAACTGCTGAGGGAGTCCCGCACTGCGGGAGGGTCGGTGCTGAGGGAGTCCCGCACTGCGGGAGGGTCGGTGCTGAGGGAGTCCCGCACTGCGGGAGGGTCGGTGCTGAGGGAGTCCCGCACTGCGGGAGTCCCGCAGCTGAGGGAGTCCCGCACTGCGGGAGGGTCGGTGCTGAGGGAGTCCCGCACTGCGGGAGGGTCGGTGCTGAGGGAGTCCCGCACTGCGGGAGGGTCGGTGCTGAGGGAGCCCCGCACTGCGGGAGGGTCGGTGCTGAGGGAGTCCCGCACTGCGGGAGGGTCGGTGCTGAGGGAGCCCCGCACTGCGGGAGGGTCGGTGCTGAGGGAGCCCCGCACTGCGGGAGGGTCGGTGCTGAGGGAGCCCCGCACTGCGGGAGGGTCGGTGCTGAGGGAGCCCCGCACTGCGGGAGGGTCGGTGCTGAGGGAGCCCCGCACTGCGGGAGGGTCGGTGCTGAGGGAGCCCCGCACTGCGGGAGGGTCGGTGCTGAGGGAGCCCCGCACTGCGGGAGGGTCGGTGCTGAGGGAGCCCCGCACTGCGGGAGGGTCGGTGCTGAGGGAGCCCCGCACTGCGGGAGGGTCGGTGCTGAGGGAGCCCCGCACTGCGGGAGGGTCGGTGCTGAGGGAGTCCCGCACTGCGGGAGGGTCGGTGCTGAGGGAGTCCCGCACTGTGGGAGGGTCAGTGCTGAGGGAGTCCCGCACTGTGGGAGGGTCGGTGCTGAGGGAGTCCCGCACTGTGGGAGGTCGGTGCTGAGGGAGTGCCGCACTGTGGGAGGGTCGGTGCTGAGGGAGTCCCGCACTGTGGGAGGGTCGGTGCTGAGGGAGTCCCGCTCTGTGGGAGGGTCGGTGCTGAGGGAGTCCCGCACTGTGGGAGGGTCGGTGCTGAGGGAGTCCCGCTCTGTGGGAGGGTCGGTGCTGAGGGAGTCCCGCACTGTGGGAGGGTCGGTGCTGAGGGAGTCCCGCACTGTGGGAGGGTCGGTGCTGAGGGAGTCCCGCACTGTGGGAGGGTCGGTGCTGAGGGAGTCCCGCACTGTGGGAGGGTCGGTGCTGAGGGAGTCCCGCACTGTGGGAGGGTCGGTGCTGAGGGAGTCCCGCACTGTGGGAGGGTCGGTGCTGAGGGTGTCCCGCACTGTGGGAGGGTCGGTGCTGAGGGAGTCCCGCACTGTGGGAGGGTCGGTGCTGAGGGAGTCCCGCACTGTGGGAGGGTCGGTGCTGAGGGAGTCCCGCACTGTGGGGAGGGTCGGTGCTGAGGGAGTCCCGCACTGTGGGAGGGTCAGTAACGAGGTTCTTCTTTGTTATTCTTGCCTGCGGCAGGTGAAGAATGTGGGACCTAATTCCCTCCCCATCGACGTCACTTTCCAAGTGCCCTTGGACATTGGGCATGGTCTGAGCTGGGAAAAGCTGTCGGTGAACAGTTCGGATGTGAGTGGGTGTCCCTCGCCGAGCTATCTCGTGTCCGGATAAGGGGTAACAGACTTAAGACTGAGAGAAGGAGAAACTACCTCTCTCCGAGGGTGCAGAGTGGGTGGACTCACCTACCCCCGGAGTGCGTCGGGACTTTACGGAGGAGATAGACACTTCTGTTTTTACGAGTAATGAGTGAGAACCACCAAGTTAGAGCACAGGAGGAGACCATTTGGCCTGCCTTGTCCTTGCTAGCCCACTTTCACCGCTTACAGTGCAGACCCAGACACTTTTTCAAAGGAGTTTCGGGCAGATGCAGTTTAATCCGGACAAACGTGCATTTTGGAAGGTCTAATACAGACGGGTCAACACCCCCTAGTCTTCCGGACACCGTGTCTCTACTTATTAAAAAGCTCCCACTCTGTCCCTCATACACCGACCCATGCTGCCCCCGACTGAACTAAAACCGCCTACCCTTCCGGGGACCATATCCCTCTATTCCCCATCCTATTCGTGGATTTGTCCAGACGCCCCTTAAAACTCACTCCCGTATCCGCTTCCACTCCCTCCCCCCGAGTTCCAGGCACCCACCACCCTCTGTGTAAAAAAAACCTGCCTCGTACATCTCCTTGCCCCTTAAACCTGTGCCCCCCCGCGTAATTGACTCTGGGAAAAAAGCTTCTGACTGTCCACTCTGTCCCTCATCATCTTCTATCAGGTCTCCCCCTCAACCTCCAGTGAGAACAAACCAAGTTTCTCCAACCTCTCCTCATAGCTAAAGCCCTCCATAACCAGGGGCAAACATCCTGGTCAATCTTTTCTTTCTAAGAGTATTGAGAGGCAGAGGGATCTGGGCGTACAGGTACACAGAGTATTGATAGGCAGAGGGATCTGGGCGTACAGGCACACAGAGTATTGATAGGTAGAGGGATCTGGGCGTCCAGGTACACAGGTCACTGAAAGTGGCAACGCAGGGGGAGAAGGTGGTCAAGAAGGCATACGACAATGCTTGCCTTCATCGGCCGGGGCACTGAGTTTAAAAATTGGCAAGTCACGTTATAGAACCTGAGTGAGGCCGCACTTGGAATATAGTGTTCAATTCTGGGTCGCCCACACTACCAGAAGGATGTGGAGGCTTTGGAGAGGGTTACAGAAAAGACTTACCAGGATGTTGCCCCTGGTCTGGAGGGCATTAGCTCATGAGGAGAGGTTGGAGAAACACGGTTTGTAACTATCTGATTGCTTTTCAAAAGACAAAATTGTCCCCGCCTCTACTACTGCCTCTGGCAGCTCATTCCAGACACTCACCACCCTCTGGGTGAAAAAATTGCCCCTCTGGACCCTTCTGTATCTCTCCCCTCTCACCTTAAACCTACACCCTCTAGTTTTAGACTCCCCTACCTTTGGGGAAAAGATATTGACTATCTCACTGATCTGTGCCCCTCATTATTTTATAGACCTCTATAAGATCACCCCTCTACGCTCCAGAGAAAAAAGTCCCAGTCTATCCAGCCTCTCCTCAATCCATCAAGTCCCGGTAACATCCTAGTAAATCTTTTCTGCGCTCTTTCTAGTTTAATAATATCCTTTCTATAATAGGGTGACCAGAACTGTACACAGTATTTCCAAGTGTGGCCTTACCAATGTCTTGTACAACTTCAACAAGACGTCCCAACTCCTGTATTCTGACCAATGAAACCAAGCATGCCCAATGCCTTCTTCACCACTCTGTCCACCACTTTCAAGGAGCTATGAACCTGTCCCCCTCGATCTCTCTGTTCTGTAACTCTCCCCGACCATTAACTGGGTCCTGCCCTCGTCCAAAACCTCGCATTGATCTAAATTAAACTCCATTTGTCAGCCCACCGGCCCAACTGATCGAGATCCCGTTGCAATCGGAGATACCTTTCTCCACTGTGCCACCAATCTTGGGGTCACCTTACTAACCGTGTCCCCTATATTCTCACCCAAATCATTGATATAAATAACAGTGGGCCCAGCACCGATCCCTGAGTCTCAGGCCTCCAGTTTGAAATGCAACTCTCCTGTCGAGAAGCCAATTTTGTCTCCATTTCACTCCCTCACCCCTGGATCCCGTGAGAGGCAACATAGGTAACCTTGTCCAAGACCTTGCTGAAGTCCAGGTAGACAACATCAACTGCCCTGCCCTCATCGACCCTCTTGGAGAGAGAGAAACAGGTCCCCAAACTGCCAACCAAGCGATTCGATCGGAGAGGGGGGGGGTAGCAGCAGGGTGGAGGGGCCAAATGGCCACCTGATTTGGTAGGACGGCGCAGGAGGGTGTGTTTCGGGAGGGGAATCTGACGTGCGTTTTGTTTTAGGATTCGCTCTCACCTCTGTCCCGATCTCTCTCCCCTTTCTGTCCCTCCCTCGACGTGGACCAGATAGCGCAGTGCAACGAGACTAAAGTAACGTCGCAGAAAAAGATCCAACACTTCAATAACTCACAGGTAAGGCAGGGAAGGAGACACGCGCGCCCTCCGCCCCCTCTTAATTAGAAACCGGGGACTTGGGGGGGCTTGGGGAAGCTGCCTGGGGTACAGGAGGGGGCAGGCGTCGAAGGTTTTTCGAACCCCTTCGCTCTCCGTTATCCTAACCTCTTCTCTCCGACCCCCCGTAGGGTTGCAACTCCTCAATGTGTCGCTACTTCATCTGCCGGATATCGCAGCTCAGGCGCAACGGAGAGGTAGAGTTCTTCATCAGAGGACTACTACGCTGGAGCAACCCCAGTCACGTAAGGCGTCCAGCCCCTCCGGGGGGTGAGGTGGAGGGTCGGTGCTGAGGGAGTCCCGCACTGTGGGAGGGTCGGTGCTGAGGGAGTCCCGCACTATGGGAGGGTCGGTGCTGAGGGAGTCCCGCACTGTGGGAGGGTCGGTGCTGAGGGAGTCCCGCACTGTGGGAGGGTCGGTGCTGAGGGAGTCCCGCACTGTGGGAGGGTCGGTGCTGAGGGAGTCCCGCACTGTGGGAGGGTCGGTGCTGAGGGAGTCCCGCACTGTGGGAGGGTCGGTGCTGAGGGAGTCCCGCACTGTGGGAGGGTCGGTGCTGAGGGAGTCCCGCACTGTGGGAGGGTCGGTGCTGAGGGAGTCCCGCACTGTGGGAGGGTCGGTGCTGAGGGAGTCCCGCACTGTGGGAGGGTCGGTGCTGAGGGAGTCCCGCACTGTGGGAGGGTCCGTGCTGAGGGAGCCCCGCACTGTGGGAGGGTCGGTGCTGAGGGAGTCCCGCACTGTGGGAGGGTCGGTGCTGAGGGAGTCCCGCACTGTGGGAGGGTCGGTGCTGAGGGAGTCCCGCACTGTGGGAGGGTCGGTGCTGAGGGAGTCCCGCACTGTGGGAGGGTCGGTGCTGAGGGAGTCCCGCACTGTGGGAGGGTCGGTGCTGAGGGAGTCCCGCACTGTGGGAGGGTCGGTGCTGAGGGAGTCCCGCACTGTGGGAGGGTCGGTGCTGAGGGAGTCCCGCACTGTGGGAGGGTCGGTGCTGAGGGAGTCCCGCACTGTGGGAGGGTCCGTGCTGAGGGAGTCCCGCACTGTGGGAGGGTCGGTGCTGAGGGAGTCCCGCACTGTGGGAGGGTCGGTGCTGAGGGAGTCCCGCACTGTGGGAGGGTCGGTGCTGAGGGAGTCCCGCACTGTGGGAGGGTCGGTGCTGAGGGAGTCCCGCACTGTGGGAGGGTCGGTGCTGAGGGAGTCCCGCACTGTGGGAGGGTCGGTGCTGAGGGAGTCCCGCACTGTGGGAGGGTCGGTGCTGAGGGAGTCCCGCACTGTGGGAGGGTCGGTGCTGAGGGAGTCCCGCACTGTGGGAGGGTCGGTGCTGAGGGAGTCCCGCAATGTGGGAGGGTCGGTGCTGAGGGAGTCCCGCACTGTGGGAGGGTCGGTGCTGAGGGAGTCTCGCACTGTGGGAGGGTCGGTGCTGAGGGAGCCCCGCACTGTGGGAGGGTCGGTGCTGAGGGAGTCCCGCACTGTGGGAGGGTCGGTGCTGAGGGAGTCCCACACTGTGGGAGGGTCGGTGCTGAGGGAGTCCCGCACTGTGGGAGGGTCGGTGCTGAGGGAGTCCCGCACTGTGGGAGGGTCGGTGCTGAGGGAGTCTCGCACTGTGGGAGGGTCGGTGCTGAGGGAGCCCCGCACTGTGGGAGGGTCGGTGCTGAGGGAGTCCCGCACTGTGGGAGGGTCGGTGCTGAGGGAGCCCCGCACTGTGGGAGGGTCGGTGCTGAGGGAGCCCGCACTGTGGGAGGGTCGGTGCTGAGGGAGTCCCGCACTGTGGGAGGGTCGGTGCTGAGGGAGCCCCGCACTGTGGGAGGGTCGGTGCTGAGGGAGTCCCGCACTGTGGGAGGGTCGGTGCTGAGGGAGTCTCGCACTGTGGGAGGGTCGGTGCTGAGGGAGTCCCGCACTGTGGGAGGGTCGGTGCTGAGGGAGCCCCGCACTGTGGGAGGGTCGGTGCTGAGGGAGCCCCGCACTGTGGGAGGGTCGGTGCTGAGGGAGTCCCGCACTGTGGGAGGGTCGGTGCTGAGGGAGCCCCGCACTGTGGGAGGGTCGGTGCTGAGGGAGTCCCGCACTGTGGGAGGGTCGGTGCTGAGGGAGTCCCGCACTGTCAGAGAACTCTCTGCCCCGCAGCGACCCCTGATGGAAGAGTGTGGTCTTGCGGAAGGTGTAGTGCCATAGGGTTACAGAGATAGGGAGGGGGTGTAGGGGGCTGGAGGAGGTTACAGAGATAGGAGGGGGGTGTAGGGGGCTGGAGGAGGTTACAGAGATAGGGAGGGGGTGTAGGGGGCTGGAGGAGGTTACAGAGATAGGGAGGGGGTGTAGGGGGCTGGAGGAGGTTACAGAGATAGGGAGGGGGTGTAGGAGGTTACAGAGATAGGAGGGGGGTGTAGGGGGCTGGAGGAGGTTACAGAGATAGGGAGGGGGTGTAGGGGGCTGGAGGAGGTTACAGAGATAGGGAGGGGGTGTAGGGGGCTGGAGGAGGTTACAGAGATAGGGAGGGGGGTGTAGGGGGCTGGAGGAGGTTACAGAGATAGGAGGGGGGTGTAGGGGGCTGGAGGAGGTTACAGAGATAGGGAGGGGGGTGTAGGGGGCTGGAGGAGGTTACAGAGATCGGGACGGTGTGTAGGGGGCTGGAGGAGGTTACAGAGATAGGGAGGGGGTGTAGGGGGCTGGAGGAGGTTACAGAGATAGGGAGGGGGGTGTAGGGGAGGGAGGAGGTTACAGAGATCGGGAGGGGGTGTAGGGGGCTGGAGGAGGTTACAGAGATAGGGAGGGGGTGTCGGGGGGCTGGAGGAGGTTACAGAGATAGGGAGGGGGGTGTAGGGGAGGGAGGAGGTTACAGAGATAGGGAGGGGGTGTAGGGGCTGGAGGAGGTTACAGAGATAGGGAGGGGGTGTAGGGGGCTGGAGGAGGTTACAGAGATAGGGAGGGGGTGTAGGGGGCTGGAGGAGGTTACAGAGATAGGGAGGGGGTGTAGTGCCGTGGAGTCTATTAGCCCCGTGGTGTTACAGTGCTGTGTTCCGTGCAGGCGCTTGCCCGAGACGTGAACCTGGTCAGCTACGGGGCTGTGGGATACGACAAGAGCAAATATATCCACGTCTCGCAAGCCACCGACCGTTTCCAAGAAGCGAAAGTAAGTGATTCTCCCTCCTTCTCCCTCTCTGTCTCTCCCTCCCTCGCGCAGCGCGACACAAGGAGGTCTCATCTTATCGGGGGACCGTGGGTCAGGGGAGGAGAAGAGATTCAGGGAGGGCATTCCAGAGCTTAACCCTCCTCCTCCCGGTGGGAATCGGGGGATGCTGGAGAAGCCGGAATTGGAGGAGGGCAGAGATCTTGGAGGGTCGTAGGAGGTGACAGAGATAGGGAGGGGGTGTAGGGGGGCTGGAGGAGGTTACAGAGATAGGGAGGGGGTGTAGGGGGCTGGAGGAGGTTACAGAGATAGGGAGGGGTGTAGGGGGGCTGGAGGAGGTTACAGAGATAGGGAGGGGGTGTAGGGGGGCTGGAGGAGGTTACAGAGATAGGGAGGGGGTGTAGGGGGCTGGAGGAGGTTACAGAGATAGGGAGGGGGTGTAGGGGGCTGGAGGAGGTTACAGAGATAGGGAGGGGGTGTAGGGGGGCTGGAGGAGGTTACAGAGATAGGGAGGGGGTGTAGGGGGGCTGGAGGAGGTTACAGAGATAGGGAGGGGGTGTAGGGGGGCTGGAGGAGGTTACAGAGATAGGGAGGGGGGCTGGAAGAGGTTACAAAGATTGTAAAGTGGGCTGGAGGGCGAGGGTTCCAGCAGTGGAGGAGCTGAGGTAGGGCAGAGTGGATTCACTCAGGGTGAATTTGTCTATCGCCCGCAGGTGACCACCCGAGTGGAGATTGTGAAGGAAGTGAATCAGCTTCCCATTATCATTGGCAGCTCGATAGGAGGCCTGGTCCTGTTGGCCCTCGTGGCCGGAGGTCTCTACAAGGTGAGTGGGTGCCCAGCGGGCATGGAGAGATAGGGAGGGAGGTTGGGTGGACTGGACACAGCGCCTCCCTCAGGCTGGGAGGGACTGACTGCAGCACCTCCTCAGGCTGGGAGGACTGACCACAAAGTGCCTCCCTCAGGCTGGGAAGACTGACCATAGCACCTCACTGAGGCTGGGAGGACTGATCGCAGCCCTGAGGCTGGGAGGACTGACTGCAGCACCTCCCTCGGGCTGGGAGGATTCACTGCAGCACGTCCCTGAGGCTGGGAGGACTGACCACAGCGCCTCCTTCTGGCTGGGAGGACTGACCACAGCACACACTCAGGCTGGGAAGTGTAACCACAGTGCTACCCTCAGGCTGGGAAGTGTGACTGCAGCTCCATCCTCAGGCTGCGAGGTGTAACTACAGCGCCACCCTCAGGCCTGGAGGTGTAGCTACAACACTACCTTCAGGCCGGGAGGTGTAACTGCAGCACCACCTTCAGGCGGGGAGGCGTAACTGCAGCACCACCTTCAGGCGGGGAGGTGTAACTGCAGCACCACCTTCAGGCAGGGAGGTGTAACTGCAGCACCACCTTCAGGCGGGGAGGTGTAACTGCAGCACCACCTTCAGGCCAGGAAGTGTAACTGCAGCACCACCTTCAGGCGGGGAGGTGTAACTGCAGCACCACCTTCAGGCGGGGAGGTGTAACTGCAGCACCACCTTCAGGCGGGGGAGGTGTAACTGCAGCACCACCTTCAGGCGGGGGAGGTGTAACTGCAGCACCACCTTCAGGCCCGGAAGTGTAACTGCAGCACCACCCTCAGGCCAGGAGGTGTAACTGCAGCGCCACCTTCAGGCCAGGAAGTGTAACTGCAGCGCCACCTTCAGGCCAGGAAGTGTAACTGCAGCACCACCCTCAGGCCAGGAGGTGTAACTGCAGCGCCACCTTCAGGCCAGGAAGTGTAACTGCAGCACCACCTTCAGGCCGGGAGGTGTAACTTAAACACCATTGTCAGGCCAGGAGGTGTAACTGCAGCACCACCCTCAGGCCAGGAGGTGTAACTGCAGCACCACCCTCAGGCCAGGAGGTGGAACTGCAGTGCCACCTTCAGGACGGGAGGTTTGACTGCAGCGCCACCTTCAGGCCGAGGTGTGACTATAGTGCCACCTTCAGGCCAGGAGGTGTAACTGAACCCAAGGATTTCCTCGCCAGCTCTGACTCTGGTTTCCTCCGTCTCTTCCCAGGTTGGCTTCTTCAAGCGAGGCTTCAAGGACAAGTTAGCGGAAGGGGCCGACGGCGACGGGCCTGGCGGGGTCACCACCGATGCGAGCGCCCCTGCCGCGGAAGCGGCCACCGCCTGAGGCCGGGCCTGCGTCCGGAGCGAAGCGAACACCTGCCCCGGAACCAGGGCGTCTCCGCCACATGCAAGGAGAAAGCGCATTGAGGGCTGAGGGTGGAGGGAGGGGTAGGTGGGGGGAAGAGGGTACGGCACGGCGAAGCGAGGGACACCCCAGGCTGTGATCACCAATATTGGCCAATTTGGACGTTCCTCTCTCTCTCTCTGAACCCCTACTGGGGGGGGGGTGGGGGCTCAACCCCCAAGTTGCCTTAAAGAGGGTCACAACCTCTGACCCCCACCTTAAAGAGAGTCCCGGACCCTCAATTCTCCTTCGAGAGAGTCCCAGACCCTCAATTCTCCTTCGAGAGAGTCCCAGACCCTCGATTCTCCTTCGAGAGAGTCCCGGACCCTCGATTCTCCTTCGAGAGAGTCCCGGACCCTGGATTCTCCTTCGAGAGAGTCCCCGACCCTCGATTCTCCTTCGAGAGAGTCCCGGACCCTCGATTCTCCTTCGAGAGACTCCCGGACCCTCGATTCTCCTTCGAGAGACTCCCGGACCCTCGATTCTCCTTCGAGAGAGTCCCGGACCCTCGATTCTCCTTCGAGAGAGTCCCGGACCCTCGATTCTCCTTCGAGAGAGTCCCGGACCCTCGATTCTCCTTCGAGAGAGCCCCGGACCCTCGATTCTCCTTCGAGAGAGCCCCGGACCCTCGATTCTCCTTCGAGAGAGTCCCGGACCCTCGATTCTCCTTCGAGAGAGCCCCGGACCCTGGATTCTCCTTCGAGAGAGTCCCGGACCCTCGATTCTCCTTCGAGAGAGTCCCGGACCCTCGATTCTCCTTCGAGAGAGTCCCGGACCCTCGATTCTCCTTCGAGAGAGTCCCGGACCCTCGATTCTCCTTCGAGAGAGTCCCGGACCCTCGATTCTCCTTCGAGAGAGTCCCGGACCCTCGATTCTCCTTCGAGAGAGCCCCGGACCCTGGATTCTCCTTCGAGAGACTCCCGGACCCTCGATTCTCCTTCGAGAGAGTCCCGGACCCTGGATTCTCCTTCGAGAGAGTCCCGGACCCTGGATTCTCCTTCGAGAGAGTCCCGGACCCTGGATTCTCCTTCGAGAGACTCCCGGACCCTCGATTCTCCTTCGAGAGACTCCCGGACCCTCGATTCTCCTTCGAGAGAGTCCCGGACCCTCGATTCTCCTTCGAGAGACTCCCGGACCCTCGATTCTCCTTCGAGAGAGTCCCGGACCCTCGATTCTCCTTCGAGAGAGTCCCGGACCCTCGATTCTCCTTCGAGAGAGTCCCGGACCCTCGATTCTCCTTCGAGAGAGTCCCGGACCCTCGATTCTCCTTCGAGAGAGCCCCGGACCCTCGATTCTCCTTCGAGAGAGTCCCGGACCCTCGATTCTCCTTCGAGAGAGTCCCGGACCCTCGATTCTCCTTCGAGAGAGCCCCGGACCCTCGATTCTCCTTCGAGAGAGTCCCGGACCCTCGATTCTCCTTCGAGAGACTCCCGGACCCTCGATTCTCCTTCGAGAGAGCCCCGGACCCTCGATTCTCCTTCGAGAGAGTCCCGGACCCTCGATTCTCCTTCGAGAGAGCCCCGGGCCCTGGATTCTCCTTCGAGAGAGCCCCGGACCCTCGATTCTCCTTCGAGAGAGTCCCGGACCCTCGATTCTCCTTCGAGAGAGCCCCGGACCCTGGATTCTCCTTCGAGAGACTCCCGGACCCTCGATTCTCCTTCGAGAGAGCCCCGGACCCTGGATTCTCCTTCGAGAGACTCCCGGACCCTCGATTCTCCTTCGAGAGAGCCCCGGACCCTGGATTCTCCTTCGAGAGACTCCCGGACCCTCGATTCTCCTTCGAGAGAGTCCCGGACCCTCGATTCTCCTTCGAGAGAGTCCCGGACCCTCGATTCTCCTTCGAGAGAGTCCCGGACCCTCGATTCTCCTTCGAGAGAGTCCCGGACCCTCGATTCTCCTTCGAGAGACTCCCGGACCCTGGATTCTCCTTCGAGAGAGTCCCGGACCCTCGATTCTCCTTCGAGAGACTCCCGGACCCTCGATTCTCCTTCGAGAGAGTCCCGGACCCTCGATTCTCCTTCGAGAGACTCCCGGACCCTCGATTCTCCTTCGAGAGAGTCCCGGACCCTCGATTCTCCTTCGAGAGACTCCCGGACCCTCGATTCTCCTTCGAGAGAGCCCCGGACCCTCGATTCTCCTTCGAGAGACTCCCGGACCCTCGATTCTCCTTCGAGAGAGTCCCGGAGCCCAGACTTCCCTAAAGAGACTGCCCGCCCCCACCCCCGTTAAAGAGGCTCCCTGACCTCTGACCCCCCCCTTAAAGGGGCTCCCTGACCTTTGACCCCCCCTTAAAGGGGCTCCCTGACCTTTGACCCCCCTTAAAGAGACTCCCTGACCTTTGACCCCGGCCACCCTTAGAGAGGTTCACCAACACCCGACGCCCCGTTAAATAAGGTCCCCGACCCCCGATTACCCTTTGAACGGGTGCGCTGGGGGGATGCGCTCGCTGGCAGTCCCAAATGGTGGACTTTTAATGCTTAATGCCAACGCCAGAAAACTAAACCTTCGACAGTCAAACTTAAAACCTCTCTCACTGTCTCTCTCTCTCTCTCTCTGCCCCCCTCTCTCTCTCTGCCCCTCTCTCTCTCTGCCTCTCTCTCTCTCTCTCTCTGCCCCTCTCTCTCTCTCTCTCTGCCCCTCTCTCTCTCTCTGCCTCTCTCACTCTCTCTCTGCCTCTCTCACTCTCTCTCTGCCTCTCTCTGCCCCTCTCTCTCTCTCTCTCTGCTCCTCTCACTCTCTCTCTGCCTCTCTCTCTCTCTGCCTCTCTGCCCCTCTCTCTCTCTCTGCCCCTCTCTCTCTCTGCCTCTCTCACTCTCTCTCTGCCTCTCTCTGTCTCTCTCACTCTCTCTCTCTGCCCCTCTCTCTCTCTGCCTCTCTCACTCTCTCTCTGCCCCTCTCACTCTCTCTCTGCCCCCTCTCACTCTCTCTGCCCCTCTCACTCTCTCTCTGCCTCTCTCACTCTCTCTCTGCCCCTCTCACTCTCTCTCTGCCCCTCTCTCACTCTCTCTCTGCCCCTCTCTCACTCTCTCTGCCTCTCTCACTCTCTCTGCCTCTCTCACTCTCTCTGCCTCTCTCACTCTCTCTCTGCCTCTCTCACTCTCTCTCTGCCTCTCTCACTCTCTCTCTGCCTCTCTCACTCTCTCTCTGTCTCTCTCACTCTCTCTCTCTGCCTCTCTCACTCTCTCTCTCTGCCTCTCTCACTCTCTCTCTCTGCCTCTCTCACTCTCTCTCTCTGCCTCTCTCACTCTCTCTCTCTGCCTCTCTCACTCTCTGCCCCTCTCACTCTCTCTCTGCCTCTCTCACTCTCTCTCTGCATCTCTCTCACTCTCTCTCTGCGTCTCTCTCTCTCTCTGCCTCACTCTCTCTCTGCGTCTCTCTCACTCTCTCTCTGCGTCTCTCTCACTCTCTCTCTGCCTCTCTCACTCTCTCTCTCTGCCTCTCCATGTCTCTTTCTTTCATCCCACAGCCCACCCACTCCCTCCCTCCACTTGCAAACAAAGCACTCAGACAAAATAGCAGAAGGAGAAGGCCATTCCGCCCCCGGAGAACATGCCCCTGTCTACATCAACGGGGACGGAGTAGAAAGGGTCGTGAGAGCTTCAAGGTGTCCAGATCACTGACAACCTGTCCTGGTTCCCCCCACGCCGACACTATAGTTAAGAAAGCCCCACCTCTACTTTCTCAGGAGACTAAGGAAATTTGGCATGTCCGCTACGGACTCTCCCCAACTTTTACAGATGCCCCATAGAAAGCATCCTTTCCCGGATGTATCACAGCTCGGTCTGGGCTCCTGCTCTGCCCAAGACCGCAAGGAACTACAAAAGGGTGGTGAATGTAGCCCCCAATCCCATCACCCAAACCAGCCTCCAATCCATTGACTCCGTCTACACTTCCCGCTGCCTCGGGGAAAAGCAGCCGGGATAATCAATGACCCCCCCCCCCCCCCCCAAACACACCCCGGACATTCTCTCTCCTTCCATCGGGGAAAAAGATACAAAAGTCTGAGGTCCCGTACCGACCGACTCAAGAACAGCTTCTTCCCTGCTGCTGTCAGACTTTTGAATGGACCCACCTCGCATTAAGCTGATCTTTCTCTACACCCTCGCTGTGACTGTAACACTACATTCTGCACCCTCTCCTTTCCTTCTCTATCAACGGTATGCTTTGTCTGTATAGCGCGCAAGAAACAATACTTTTCACCGTATCCCGATACACGTGACAATAATAAATCAAATCCTTCTCCCCATGTACTCTATGAACGGTATACTTTGTCTGTATAGCGCGCAAGAAACAATACTTTTCGCTGTATCCCGATACACGTGACAAATTCCTTCTCCCCTCTGTACTCTAAGAACAGTATGCTTTGTCAAGAAACAATCCTTTTCACTGTATCCCGATACACGTGACAATAATAAATCAGATAAGGGTTCTTGTTGATTTGTGTTTTGAGTTTTATATTCTGACACCCGCCCTGCCCCCAACACACGCACACTTCTTGCTAACAAGCTACCTACCGCCCCCCCCGTAACAAGATATTCAGTGAGTAGACTGTCCCCCCACCCCCAAGGAGAGAGAATACAGAAACTAGAAGCAGAAGCCCTTCCCGTCCACCCCACCCATCCATTCCCATCATGGCTGATCATCCAATTTAATAACCTGACACCCCCCCCCCGCAAACCCCCCAGCCCCAAATCCCATCCCTTCCCGAAATCCCACATCGTTTTATCCCCGACTCCTTCCCGTGGGAGTGAATCCCCCACCCTCTGGGTGAGGACGTTTCCCCCCCTCACCCTCAGTCCCTATAAGGTTCACCCCCTTATCCTCAAACTGTGACCCCCCCCCCTGGGTTCTGGACTCCCCCCCCGCACCACGGGGAACATTCCCACCCTGTCTAACCTTGTTCCGAATTTGATCAGTTTCTATCGGATCCCCCCCTCTTCCAATCCCCGGTGAACAGAATCCCAACCCACTCAGTCTCTCCTCGTGTCGACGGAGCCGGGGATCAGCCTGGGAAACCCCTCACTGTGCCCCCCCGCCTCTGTAGCGAGGAACATCCTTCCTCAGATACGGAGACCCCCAAAACTGCTCCCAATACTCCAGGTGTGGCCTCACCCTGTGCAATTGCAGTAAAACATCCCTGTCCCTACACCCCAATCCTCTCGCTCTGAAGGCCATTCTTTCCTGCCTGCTGTACCTGCCCGCTTACTGTCAGAGACCGATGGACGAGGACTCCGAGGTCTCGCTGAGTGTCCGCCTCTCTCAATTTACACCCATCCAGGTAATAATCTGTCTCTCTGTTATTGCTCCCAAAGTGGAGATCGCTCCTGAGACCAGAACTCTCAATGGGAATGACTTCCTGATTCAGAAACGCCTCAATTCAAACCCCTCTTCACCGTCTCTCTACAGGGGGGGGTAGGGAAACACCCACAGATCCTCCAGGTATCTCAGTCCTCAGCTAAAGTGTTTCTCGATCATCTCTCGGCTCCGGGGAGGGGCCACAGTCTGAGTGGCAACGACTCCGAGGGAATCTGGGACGACTGAGCCAGCGGCGATGGACAAAGGTTTACAGCAATATTCACAACAGACTGGAGTGCGAGAGAGAACGGCGCTCCCTCACTGACCCTCCCGCAGCGCGGGGCTCCCTCACTGACCCTCCCCACAGTGCGGGACTCCCTCACTGACCCTCCCACAGTGCGGGACTCCCTCGCTGACCCTCCCGCACTGCGGGGCTCCCTCGCCGACCCTCCCCACAGTGCGGGACTCCCTCAGCACCGACCCTCCCGCAGTGCGGGACTCCCTCAGCACCGACCCTCCCACAGTGCGGGACTCCCTCAGCACCGACCCTCCCACAGTGCGGGACTCCCTCAGCACCGACCCTCCCACAGTGCGGGACTCTCTCAGCACCGACCCTCCCACAGTGCGGGGCTCCCTCAGCACCGACCCTCCCACAGTGCGGTGCTCCCTCAGCACCGACCCTCCCACAGTGCGGGGCTCCCTCAGCACCGACCCTCCCACAGTGCGGGACTCCCTCAGCACCGACCCTCCCACAGTGCGGGACTCCCTCAGCACCGACCCTCCCACAGTGCGGGACTCCCTCAGCACCGACCCTCCCACAGTGCGGGACTCCCTCAGCACCGACCCTCCCACAGTGCGGGACTCCCTCACTGACGCTCCCACAGTGCGGGGCCCCCCCAGCACTGACCCTCCCGCAGTGCGGCGCTCCCTCACCGACCCTCCCGCAGTGCGGCGCTCCCTCAGCGCCAGCCTGGGGAGTCTCGGCCTGGATTGTGGGGTTACATCTCCAGCATGTGTGAGGAAAGGGTGAGGATTTCGGCCTGAAGAACACTCCCCTTTATCAGTGTGTGATAAGCTGTCCGTCTCTCAGCAACAGTGGAACTCCTGTGTCAACATCTGCCTGTTGGATTGCGCTATGTCAACAGTCACAGCGCAGTTGCAGCCTCCGGCCACTGGCAGCGCCATGCCAGGAGTGTCTCACAATCTCACTCACTGTGATGACGGATATGGAGCCCAGGCCTTTGTGTAAATATATATTTTAATACACTCAGTGTACATCTATCATGTTATTGTTACAGGACAATGATTTAGTTTCTGATTCTTTGGCCCAGAGTAATATTTTTTGTACAAAATAAAATATACATTAATGAGAGATGGGTGGAGGCTGGTGAGTTGTGCCCGCTGTCACGCGCTTCACTGCATCGCTTTGTCACGACAGATTGTTCCCTTCACCGTGTCACTCCCGCCGCTCCTGCCTGACCCCTTACCTCCGCATCCCAGATCTCCCCCGACCTCCGTCACTCCCAGGAGATCCTGTGACAATTACACACGCTCCCCGCCGCGCACTGGCACCCCTCCACGACACTCACACCCAGGCAATCACACCCCCTCAATCACTCCCCTTCCTGCCGACAATCACTCCCACAATTGTTCCCGAGATTAGCCTGCCTCTCCGCCCTCCTGCCATCGCTCCCCGTCTCTGATCACTCCTCTCGCTCCCCTCCTCGGGGACCCCGGGGGTCACTCCTGTTTATCCCGTTGCCGTTGCCAGCCCCTGTTAAGGTGGACCAGCCGCCTGTAGTTGAGGAGGAACAGGAGGCCATTCAGGGCGTAGGTGGTAACGCACACCAGGCAGAAGTCGTGAAGGATGAGGAACAGCACGTAGGCGAGGTACAGCGAACCGGCCAGCGAGACGACCGAGGAAGCAGCGAGGGCAATGGCTGCCATGGCACTGTCCGTCAGACCTGGCGGAGGGGAGGGGAATGGAGGAGTTAGAGAGAGAGACAGAGAGAGAGAGCAACACAGAGAACACTGGCGCAGAGTCGCAGCTATTTACACCCTGACTGGTGTCTCTCAGTCCCCTCTCTCTCTCTCTCAGGGAGATATCTGTACACTGACTGGTGTCTCTCAGTCCCCTCTCTCTCTCAGGGAGATATCTGTACACTGACTGGTGTCTCTCAGTCCCCTCTCTCTCTCAGGGAGATATCTGTACACTGACTGGTGTCTCTCAGTCCCCCCCCCCTCTCTCTCTCTCTCTGGGAGATATCTGTACACTGACTGGTGTCTCTCAGTCCCCTCTCTCTCTCAGGGAGATATCTGTACACTGAATGGTGTCTCTCAGTCCCCCCTCTCTCTCTCTCAGGGAGATATCTGTACACTGACTGGTGTCTCTCAGTCCCCTCTCTCTCTGTCTCAGGGAGATATCTGTACACTGACTGGTGTCTCTCAGTCCCCTCTCTCTCTCAGGGAGATATCTGTACACTGACTGGTGTCTCACAGTCCCCTCTCTCTCTCAGGGAGATATCTGTACACTGACTGGTGTCTCTCAGTCCCCTCTCTCTCTCAGGGAGATATCTGTACACTGACTGGTGTCTCTCAGTCCCCTCTCTCTCTCTCAGGGAGATATCTGTACACTGACTGGTGTCTCTCAGTCCCCCCTCTCTCTCTCAGGGAGATATCTGTACACTGACTGGTGTCTCTCAGTTCTCTCTCTCTCTCTCTCTCAGGGAGATATCTGTACACTGACTGGTGTCTCTCAGTCCCCTCTCTCTCTCTCAGGGAGATATCTGTACACTGACTGGTGTCTCTCAGTCCTCTCTCTCTCAGGGAGATATCTGTACACTGACTGGTGTCTCTCAGTCTCTCTCCGGCACCCAACGCGAGATTGAGGTAAGTTTTCTTACTGAGGAGAACTTGCAGGAGATAGAAGATGGTTCCGTACACACCGTTGGGTTGGTTTAAGACGCTATCGTGTCCAAATATCCCTCCCAGGAGCCCGAATCCTCGGCCCCACCTGGAACAGAGAGAGAATCGTTACCTGGGGAGGAGAGGGGCGTCTATTTCACACTCTCCCCATGCTGCACTGAGTGGGGGGTTCTGATCACAAACAGGGGATATAAAGACACACACTCAGTTGACAGAATACTGATCAGAGTGCGAGTCTTTACAGGTAATCGAGTCTTACAGACAATGTGAGTGGAAGGAGCATTAAGCACAGGTTAAAGAGATGTGTATTGTCTCCAGACAGCACAGTTAGTGAGGTTTTACAAACCCAGGCAAGTCACGGGGGTTACAGATAGTGTGACATGAACCCAAGATCCCGGGTGAGGCCGTTCTCATGTGTGCGGAACTTGGCTATCAGTCTCTGCTCAGCGACTCTCCGCTGTCGTGTGTCGTGAAGGCCGCCTTGGAGAATGTTTACCCGAAGGTCAGAGGCCAAATGCCCGTGACCGCTGAAGTGTTCGGAAGGGAACAGTCTTGCCTGGTGATTGTCGAGCGATGTTCATTCATCCGTTGTCGTAGCGTCTGCATGGTCTCCCCAATGTACCATGCTTCGGCACATCCTTTCCTACAGCGTATCAGGTAGACAACGTTGGCCGAGCTGCATGAATGTGTATCATAACACACAGGAACAGAATGAGGCCACTCAGCCCATCAAGTCTGCTATACCATTCAATCACAGCTGATATTTTTCTCATCCCCGTTCTCCTGCCTTTTCCCCCCGATCCCCATCCCCATTCTCCTGCCTTTCCCCCGATCCCCATCCCCATTCTCCTGCCTTTTCCTCCCGATCCCCATCCCCGTTCTCCTGCCTTTTCCCCCTGTCCCCATCCCCATTCTCCTGCCTTTTCCCCCCGATCCCCTTATTAATCAGGAACCTATCTATCTCTGTCTTGAAGACACTCAGTGACCCCGGCCTCCTCTGCGGCAAAGAGTTCCCACACATTCCCCACTCTCTGGGCTGAAGAAATCCCTCCCCATCTCTGTTTTAAAGGACCGTCCCTTTACCCTGAGGTTGTGCCCTCTCTGGTTCTAGTTTTTCCTACTAGTGGAAACATCCTCTCCACGTCCACTCTATCCTGGGCCCCGCAGTGTCCTGTAAGTGTGACGTACCTGGTGGACGGCGTGCTACGTGAGACCGCCTTGAGACAATCCACACCTCTTTAACCTGTGACTACCCCTCTCTCCACTCGCGCCATCTGTCCCAGTAAAGACGCGCACTCCGACCACTATCGCTGGGCAGAGACCAACAGCCAGGTTCCGCACACATGCGGACGGCCTCATCCGGGATCTTAGGTTCACGTCGCACTCCGTGTAGCCCCCACCATTTGGCCGGGGTTTTGCAAAATCTCACCAAGTGTCCAAGCTTGGGACAGTCCGCATCACTTTAACCTGTGATTATCCCTCTCTCCGGGTACTCTCTGTACCTGTAAAGACTCCCATCCCAACCATTATCTTGTAAATTGAGTTTGCGTCCTTATCTTGCAATTGTGTCTTGGCCGCTATACGCCAATTTTGGGAAACCCAACTTCCCGCTCATCCGATGAAGGGGTCGGCACTCCGAGAGCTCGTGGTCCCAAATAAACACGTTGGGCTTTAACCTGGTGTGGTTAGGCTTCTAATTCTGCCCATCCCAGCCCAACGCCAGCATTTCCCAACTTTGGGTTAAAATAGGACATCTTTAGCGCCCAAGACTGTGGAGGGGGCGGGAGTTGGCCAGCCTGAGGTCCTGCGCGCTGATTGGGCACTGTGGGCATTGACAGACAGCCGCCTACACCAATGGGAGCGGCGAGTTAGCCCTTGACGCACAATGGCATGCGCGCGGGGGAGGGAGGGGCGGATCCCACGCCGAGGCACTGAGAACGATTGGATGGCTGGCGGTTGATGGGCGGGCGAGCCGTCCAATGGGCGCGCCGAAATGAGGGCCGGGTGACTATGACGAGAGCTGGGCGGGCCACCGCCACGGCGGTTGACCAATCGGATGTTGGGGAATGAGGCAATGGGTGACAGGCACGCGGGCCAGCCAATAGGGAAATACGGACTCAGGGCGCGTGGCAAATGCCAACCAATAGAAGGTGAGGGGCGGAACAGAGACAATGGGAAGACGCGGCGGCAAGCCGCGTGGCGGTGATGGACCAATAGAGAGTGGGGGGGCGGGAAAGGGCTTGAGTGGCGGGTGGGGGAACCAATGGGAGAGCTGGTCGGGCACACGGGACAGCCAATGGAAAGGGCGGAAGAGAAAGCGGGACGAGTGACAGCGGCAGGAACCAATCGGGTTGCGTGCGTTAGGCCCGCCGGCCAATAAGAAGGTAGAGGGCGGGATACGCGAGTGAGTGACGGTTATCGAAACCAATCGGGCGGGCGCGCAAAGGGGCGACCAATAGGCAAGCAGGGGGCGGGCGCAGGCTTGCTGATGGACAGGCGGGGGGTCCAATCGGAGCGGGTCAGAGGGGCGGGAGCCCGAGGAGGAGGAGAAGGCACAGCCAAGGCCGCTTTCTCACCGGGAGGTGAAGACTTTGGAGCAGCTGACGGACTCGCTGATGTCGCACATGGCGCGGTAGGTCGGGTCCCGCTCCTTGGAGGTCTCGACGTGGAAGGCGTAGAGCGAGAGCGCCAGGCCCAGGCCGCAGGCCAGCCAGCGGGCCCGGCTCTCCCAGCACGGCGTCGCCGCCGCCGCCGCCATCTTGCTGCAGGCGGTACTGCGGAGCAGGCCGGGGGCGGCGCCTGACGTCACCGCGTGGGTGCCGCGTTACGTGACGGAGCGGGAGGCGAGATGACGTTATCAGGCTGGAGGCGCCATGACGTCACTGAGACCGTGCCGGCTCCCGGCAGAGCCTCCTGGGAGTTGTAGTTCCCTCCAGCCGCCATTTTGTCCCCATGAGGACAAACACAAGAATACCAAATTTCACCCATCAGGACAAACACAAGAATCCCTAAATTTCAACCATCAGGACAAACACAAGAATACCAAATGTCATCCCACACCCATCAGGACAGTCAATGGATGGGAGGCTGGTTTATGTGATGGGACTGGGCTACATTCACCAGCCTCTTGTAGTTCCTTGCAGTCTTGGGCAGAGCAGGAGCCCACACCAAGCTGTGATACAACCAGAAAGGATCCTTTCTATGGTGCATCTGAAGAATGTCGGGATTCCCCAGATCCATACAGAATGTGGTAGCAGTCATAAGGGGACGAATGGCCAACTCCTGTTGCAATTTCTTACAGTCTTATGATTACTGGACTCCGAATGGGTCAGGGGTCAGAGAGCAGCACCGGAGTGTGGCATTCACTGCAGAGAATCAGCCTTGATCATATTGAATGGGGCTAGCAACCTAGAGGGGTTGAATGGCACACTCCTGCCTCTCAGCACCGCCCCCTTCCCAATGGTCACAAGGTGGAGCCAGGGATGCTGGGGGTTGTAGTTCCTCTGGTGGCCACCAGCAGGGAAGAAGGAGACAGCAGAACTACAACTCCCAGAATCCACTGTTCCCCTATTCTCTGCGCATGCGGGAGATGCCCTCCCGGTCGGGAGGAGCCCGTGTGCGCATGTCCCCAGACGGAGAATCATTCCGCATGCTTCCAACAGTAGAGCTGGTGCGCCTGCTCTCAAACTGCAGACTCAGTGCGCATGCTCCGAAATGGAATACTCATGAGCGCAAGCTCATGAACAGGGACCATCTGCGCACGCCAGCAAACGGATAAACAATGCGCATGCCCCGACCATGTGCATTCTGGGTATTGTAGTCTGCAGCATCGGGCAAAATGGCGGCCGGGTAAACTACAACTCCCACAATGCTGTGCGTCCACTGAAAATTAAATTCTATTCTAACAAATTATTTGACAGCCTTCAATTCAAAAGTGACCGGAGCGAGAAATGAATTTTAGGGCAAGGATTTTAAAAATACTACATATTAATCTGCGCCAGTAGTTGTCAGCAGATTGAAGGGGCGGCCTCGCCTCGACCCACCCGGCTTGTGTTTGACATTAGGCGGAACTTCGTTGGGCGCTGATTGGCTCGGCTGGCTGTCAATCAGGCGAGCCCGCCTCCCAGGACAACTGCTCGCTTGCCATAGGTTAGCCTGCCACGTCCCACCGTCTGATTGGCTATCTGCCCTGTCAATCGGAACGTCAAGACCCGCCCCATACGGCGCCGCGTCATCCGTAGCATTTCCGCCCCCTCTCATTTACATACCGCCCGCCGATTGGTCGTCCTCCAGGGCCCGTGCGTTCGATTGGCTACTCACCCGCCATTGCGTCACAATGGGTGACATCACCTCCTTCCCCGTTTATTAACATAACGGAGGTGAGACGTGACCGCCATTGGTCAGTCTACCCCAGCCGCCTGGTCGGGGACTGGTGCGCCCAAGCGTCCATCATAGCGGGGACCGCCCACAGGCTCACGCCATTGGCCAGGGGCCGTCCTTCCTCCCGGTAATTGGAGGGAGAGGGACAGTCAATCAGTAGGTGGGCGGGGCGGAGGGGTGGGAGCCAAACAAAGATGGCGGCGGCATTGGCGGAGGGAGTGGCGGCCAGGCCGGGGCTCTGAATGCTGGGAGAAGGGTGGGCTGGGTAGGGGGGCTAGTATCAGGAGGAAGGGCCGAAAGGCAAAGGGACAATCATGGAGGGGGTATTGGTAAGACAGTGGGGATATCAGCCCATCATTGGGGATTGGCAGTGGGAACATGGGCCAATCACAGGAAGGGGAATTGGGTGACCGGTCTGTTATCATCTCCAACAACAATCCAATCCCCCATGTGGGAGCT